>NC_056526.1:27348065-27361973 GCF_019175285.1 Sceloporus undulatus | reverse complement strand
AAAGACCTCCAAAGAAGAGACTCCGACACCCTCGAGTGAGTCTCTTCCACTTTGAACAGCTCTTACTCACAGGAACCTCCTCCTAAGTTCACAGGTGGAAATCCCTTTCCTGTATTTGCGCTCCCTGTCCCCATCTCTGGAGCGCAGAAAACAATTGCTCCAGCCCTCAATCTGACACCTTCAATATTTAAACAGCTAAAATGCAATAGACAACCACTGCATCATTACAGATCTTTGAGACACCTCCCCAACCCAACCCCCATTCTGCCATGCAGGAACTCAGAATCAAAGCACATCCTACAGATGCCATCCAGCCTCTGTTTTAAAGACCTCCAAGAAGAGACCCACTACTCCCGGAGGTGTCTCCACGCTGAAGACCTCTTACCCAGGAGCTGCTCCAATGTTGAGGGGGACGCGTCCCTGAGCTTGCACCCACTGCCTGGAGTCCCGCTCCCCTCCGAAGGGTGTCATCCTGGGAAGGGGGCCTCCTACCTCACCTGATGTAAAGGAAGAGGGCTCCACATGGCCTTCCAAGCACGGCGATGACGTAGGAGAGAGGAAGGCCCGAGGATGACCAGAGACCAGCAGCCCGGACAGGAAGGCGCTCCTTGGGCCCAGCTGGCATCCTTGGCCCCCAGGGCCACCTGCTCCTCCTGCCACCTGCCGCCTCCTCCTCGGGGCACCAGGGGCGGCCCCTTCCCCCCCGGGCCCAGGCATGAGCAGGCAGGCCATGAAGTCACAAGCCCCTGAAGTCACAAAACTTCTTGGGAAGAGGCCAGAGAGAGGCCGCTGGCCCGCCTCGCCTCCAAAGGCGCCTGATGCCAAAGCCAACCCTGGGAAGACAAAAGACAGAGTTATTAGAGGTGGTTGACTGTTGCCGGTTATACCCCCCTCCCTTCCCTGCCCCTCAACCCAACCAATCCAGCCCCTTCACGAACCCCCCCCCCCCAAAAAAAAACCCCCCAATTTGGTCCAAAGCGGAAATAATCCATATGATCCGCTTTAAGTGCCCCGCCTCAGGCTAGGCAAGTCCCTGGACCTGGACTTTTGTGAGACACTTTAGCCACCTCTGTCAGAGACCCTGGCGACCACAAAAACACAATCCCCCAGGACCCTAGCACTGAGCCAGGCAGTAAAGCGTCCCACCTCAAAGTGGATTGTTTCTGCATGTGGATGCATCAGACAACTCACGCCTCCTCCCCAAAAGCAAAACCTTTTCTCAGCCTTCCAAAATGTGGGTTCCTTTCCGCCCTCAGAGAAGATAAAAAAAGAGAGGTCTTCCTCCTCCTCCTCCTCCCTCCTCCTCTCTCTCTCAGGAGGCTTGCCTCAAAGTCTCCCCACAAAGAGAAACCTTTTTTCAGAGAGTCCCACTTCAGCAAGCTGGAGAGGAATTTCCCACACACACACCACCCCCCCTACCGGCTTTGCTAGCTGTTGTGCAATCTGTGCAATAACTGTAACACACCCAACCCCCCACCCACCCCCCTTGGCCTCCATGGAGAGCCACAGCCCTACTACAGGAAAGGGTCTGCTCTAAGCCTCTTCTTACTCAGTGAGGAGAAGCAGACTCGCCTTTCACTTTCGTTTGAATTGTACTGAAATGCCTAAGACCTTTTTAGCAACCTGAGACCACTGAAAGAAGAATTTGCAGACAGAGCTTTCCTTAGACTTCAGTCCTTCTTCCTCAATGCATTGTGGGAGTGGAAACCTAAACACTAACACTCCATCCTCCACATTTGTGGCTTTGACTTTTAGGATTGATTATCACAGATTTTAATTAAAGGTCCTCATCTATATAATATTATTACTATTAACGTTTATTGGATATGCCATAAGCTTTCCCAAGCGCTTTACAAAGGAGAGAAAAACAACAATCCAGAATGAAACAAAGCCTGCCCATGGCGCACACTAAAACCCCCAACAAGACAACAAATTAATAAAATATGAACTAACACAAAGTTACAAACACAAGAAACGTAAAAGTAACTCCAAGGAGTTTGTCCACATGGAGAGTAAAATCCTGGGCAGGAATGGAATTTAACCTCCGGCTCCGCAGATGCATTTGTCAGATGCTTGGCGTAAAGAGAAAACAAAGAACATTCCAAACGGAAAGCTCCTTGTACTTTGGAATTTAGCAAAAGTAAAAAGGAGCTTTGCCAGTTGGTATTTTTGCGTTATTCTCTTCACTGCAACGTTGTCCTGAAAAAACATCCCACACAAACGGTTTTGGTTTTTCAACTTCTTTGGGTTAACCACCAACATTACCAAAAAACAGCATGCAGATGTGGTTTTCAGTTTACATTACATCTAGTTTCTCTGCCACGGGATTTGTCCGTGTGATAAACTCCTACACCTACATCATTTGATTTCATTGTATTTGCCTTAACCAGCGTGCCATTTGTTGTTGTTGTGTGTCTCCAACTCGTTTCTGACTTACAGAGACCCAAAAAGCTAAAATGCAAAGACCAGATAACTGAACACCACCAAGTTGACTCATCCAAGCCTATTACTATGTAGGATTCAAAGCATAGCTGTTAGTCTTAGAATCAGTATGTAAGAGATCTCTTAGCACCTTAGAGAGTACTGAAAAAAGGAATTGGCAGATGAGCTTTCATAGAACTTAAGTCCACTCACTCAGATGGATTGTGGAGTGGAAACCCCCCCAAGGACAGACCTATATAGTGTCTATTTAAGTACATGTGCCGCGGGATAAAACGAAAGATCGGTTACGAAATTTCCGGAACGAAAAGTTGGATTGGCAAAAACGTTCGGGTACGAAAGTTCCGGGTTACGAATCATTCGGCGCGAAATTCAAATGCGCAAAGTGCAGCTAAGGCTTCCATGCCTAACGGAAAAGTGTGTCGGGTTACGAATTTTCGGGTTACGAAGGAATGGCGGAACGAATTTTTCGTAACCCGAGGCACCACTGTATGCTCTGAGACTATGGTATAATGAATAACAAGAGAGAATGCCCTTGACTAAGGAACAACACAAGGGAAGCCAAAACAGAGCACTCTCACAATAGTCCTCCAGAAGAGGCAGTGGAAGAAAGTTGTGTCCTTGCAACAATGAACATCATGAACATCCCTGTGACCTAAGAATGAGTCCGGGCCTGGGATAAGGTAACTTTTTGGAAAAATAGTTTGGCAGCCATTTACATCCATTACCATTTGCATATGTTGCTTGTCGTGTGTCCTTCAAAGTCATTCTACTATGGCTACACAAGCAAACAATCAGGGTTTCTTGGCACAATTGTTCATAAAAGTTTGCCATGCCCTCCCTGAGGCGAGAGAGTGTGACTTGCCCACGGTCAGTCAGTGGTTTCACGACCCCTGAGCGAGAATCTAACCCTGGTCTCCAGAGTCATTCCAACATTCAAACCAACTACCCACACGGCTCTGCTAACAATTTGCCATAAATTATTCATTAATCCAAATTTCTCATGATCCTCCCCTGCTCCCCTCCCCCCCCACACACACACACATTGCAGACTGTCCCGTTGTAAATATGCTAAATGCTTAAATGGAGAATGCAGAGCATTTAATCGAGGAGCAATTACAATATTCACATGTATTTTCTTCTCCTTTGAGTTTCCAGTGCCCTTAAGAAACATTCTGCCAGTTCGTTATTAAGCCCTCAGCAGTGTAATTATTTATTTGTTGTGAACCTGTAAGCAGTAAATAGTAGCAGACAGGCTTAGAACCAGAGGAAGAAGGGGGATGATTGGATAAGAACATTGAGATATAAGATAGCCAGACAACACAGACGACTACAGACAATCACACAGGAGTTTATCACATGAGGAAAATCGGGGTTTAAACAGGCATTTCAGAAACAGTTGCACGATTGCAGCAAAGATTTATCCACATGATGTTGTATTAGAAGGACATAAACCCTGAGAGGAATGCTCCAGCAACACAATACTTTACATGGGAATCCTGCACAGTTACTGAGGAAAGGTCAAGGAAGAAAAGTGCCAAGGTAGGATTAATAGTGAAACTTAAGAAAACAAAAATATTGACCATAAGACTCTACAAGAATAATCCAGATACAGGAAAATTGAAATAGTCAAGGAATTCCCATACTTGTATCAAATATTGGTCAAAACAGAGACGCAACAACGAAATTAGAAAAAAAGGAATGGGTTTTAACTAGCGAATTCTTACAATGAATACATGGCAGTATGAGGATATGGGGTCCATATGTGGAAAACATACGACCCGACCTGGTTGGATTTCATCTGCCACTGCCACTCTTTCCATTTAAAAAACCAACACAGAATGTCCGTGGCTGCAAGAAGACGCACATGGTGTAATGGTTTGAGCACTGGATTGTGATTTTTGGAAGACCAGATACTACAAGGTTCAATCTCCACTGGCAAGGAAATCCATGGTGACCCTTGGAAAGTCACACCCTCCAAGCCTCAAAGAAGTAGGGTGTCAAAGGTTGCTTTGGGTCGCTACAAGTTGGAAATGTTTTGAAAGGCAGATAACAACAGCAGGGCAAGGTCCTAACCTAATGTAACCCGTGAGAGCGCACGAAAATGGCCAAGTTTATTAGACATTCATAGCATCACAATATATTTACACTGATTGTAAGGAATGGAGAGTGGCAACAAACTCTCTTGCATAATGGTGGCCAGCCTAGTGTTCTAAGATATTGCAAACATAAATAAATCATATTGATATGATTAGGACACATCATTGGAACAGCGCTTGCAACATTGGGTTTCTGCACTGTAAATGAAAGTTCAATTTCATTCTCACTACCAGCTGTAATTGGTCCCTCCCTGCTTCCAGGGTGAGGCTTTGGTTATGCATTACCCTCGTATTTTACCAAATTTGCAATAATGGTATCATCATCCATTTAATAGAACCCATAAAATTATTTTTCCCCACGGCTACTTACGTTCCCACAGAAATTGCGTAGGAATGGAAATACAAAGAGCTGCACAGTAATCTAACAGCGGCCCACTTGGAAGCATCCTGAGATAGTTTTTCGAATGCAAATTGGTTGTCTAAGTTTTTGTACAATTTTCCTCTTCAGCCCAGAGCAACACCAGTTTCAGACAAATGACAGTTGGGGCCCTCCACTTCTTTGGGGTAACAGGACCACTGTGAAGTGGGGGAATGCAAATAAAAACACTATTTTTTTAACCTGAGAAACACCTCTCCAGGGAATCTAAGTCCTCCAGCAACAACTCTGATGGTCTGCGAGAAACTGACCAGACACGAATGGGTGCTGGAGGAGCTACAAATAATGGTTCTCTTAAGGATCTCTAGTCCTCCAGGGTGACTTTAGTGAGCTGGCCATAAATTTGCACTGAGGACCTAGAGATTCCTATAGAGAACATATTAATCAAATTCCATGAATAAGCAAAATCTGCCAAGTCAAATCAAGCAAATGTGAGGCTGACTGTAAAATTATTTGATTCTCCTACCTGGATATCGTGATCAAGGCAACCCTATCACACCAAGGGTTTTTTTTGGCATAATTTTGTTCAAAGAAAACCTTTCATGCTCAGAAAGGCTGGGAGAAGTTACTTGCCTAAGGTCACCCAATGGGTTCCATAGCGAAGTGGAAGATTTGGGTGCCTGGGTCTCCCAGTGCCTAATCCAACACTCAAACCACTACACAGGCTGACGCTCAATGTGGCCTCTACGCTGTGCCATCATGGAACTGGATATCATAGTAACGCCTGGTTTTCCCATGTTGAAACAATGTCTCAGTGCAGATTATCACACTATCCTTTACTGTCCTTCCCTCATGCCTAAGGCGTGGGATGAAAACTTTTAAGAATGGGATTTATTGCACACCTCCTTGTCTGGGGCCCAAGTCATCCAATAGCAGATCATGCATACTGTATACCCCACCATCTGAACTTCTAATAAACTTGTGGGAGAAAGTCCCATGATGGGTAACGGGATGCTGTGATCGGGTAGGGGAGGCATCCATCCGAGGCACGAGGACGTGAGATAAATCTGTGCTTGGGAGGGAAGACAAAAGGGGACAGTGCATTCACTAAGTGCATTAGTTGGAGTCCTAGGCTCTGTTACTGAGGCAAGCCTAAAGGAATCATTTTGGAGAAGTGCAAAAAGCCTGGGTATCCCATAAGAGGAATCTTATATTAACATCTGTACTAAGTACCTAAATTATCTTACTTCATGTTATGCTATAGTTTTATTTCCTGTTTTCTTAGTTAATGGTGCTGAAAGCTGGACAGCAGAGAAAGCGGACAAGGGGGAAAAATCAACAACTAATCTAAATATGGTGCAGTGGAGAGTTTCTGCAATAGCATGGACTTGCCAAACATGAACAATTAATGGTCACTAGCCTGCATCTATCTAACTGGAGAATTAATGCAAGCTTGACACCCACTTTAACTGCCCTGGCTCAGTTGCTAGTGAGGTGTGGAGGTTTAGCTGTGCCACAAACAAATTACAGATCACAGCATTCGCACAGGAATGGACCGGACAAGTAAAGCAGTGTCAGAACTGTATTCATCTACAGAATGGCAGCACTTGGAGTGAAAACAACCTGAACTCTCCCTGTAAGTCAAAATAACAAACTGAGGCCAGTTCTTTTGGTCATATCCAAATGCTGTGACGCTTGGAAAAGACAAGGGAGGCCTCGGTAAAAAAAGAGGCGTAGGGAAAGTGGAAGATAGAATTGCAGATGGATTAATTTTCAAGGAAGTGAGAGCCCTGATTGGCAGGATCATCTTGGGCAGTTTAAAGAGGTCCTCTCTTCAGAGGGTGGTCATAATGGATGCTGAAACCCTAACGACAAGTAAACAACAAGGTATGATCATTTAATGGTTTTAATTGCTTAATTTTGTTTCTATTGTTAAGTTTTAATTGGGAATGGCAGGAAAAATGTAATTAAATAAACAAAATGTTGAGTTGCTTGTCAAGGGACAGTGGTGGTGTAGAAGTTTGAGTGGGTGGGAACTAGGGACACTGGAAGACTAGCGTTGGAATCCAGCAGTGCTGTGGAAACCCACTGGGTGACTGTGGGTGAGTCACTCTCTCTGGGATGGCAATGGGAAACTCCCTCTAAAGGAACGGGGCCAAGAAAAACCCATGACAGGGTGGCCTTAGAGTAACCATAAACAAGGAATGCCTGGAGGGACACAACAACAAGAACAAGAACCATGGGAATTGCTGTTGGGGCAGCAGTTGGGTCTACAGCCATTGTGACAAGGAATCCACTTTCGTGCCAAGACGTCATCGTCAGACAAGAGCACTCCCTGTTACAGGTGATGGTAAATCAAGAGTAACTCTTCCCACAGCAATTGAGCAAGCAGCCGCTCGATTGAAATTTACAAGTCCACAGTTCACAATCTGTTTTTAAAGCAAACATCCCCTCGGCTTTAAACCATTAATTGTAATTAAAATGGGACAATCAATTAAACCGATCATAACAAAATTATTCTCTACTAAAAACTGGACAAAATGTAGGACAAAATGGAGACAAAAAATATAGGCACAATTGTAGGATAAAATTTAGACCAAAATGTAGGACATTTTAAGAAAAATTGAGGCCTTAAATGTCCCTACAGGTGGGCTAAATGTATCCTACATGGTCCTATATTTTGGTCTTGGTTTTTGTACAGAATTATGGCACCCAGTGGCACACATTACACTAATCGAAGGCCCAAATGCATGCATACAACATTTACTTATGTGACTGGTGCTCCACTAGTATTAGTTAGTTTTATAGCAAAAGTGTATAAAACACAGTCTGCTTGGTTTTTGGGAGTTTTTTTGGGCTATGAGGCCATGTTCGGAAGAGTTTATTTCTGATTTCTGACGTTTCCCCCAGCAAGCTGTGGGCTGGCCCTCATAGCCTGAAAAACCCACAAAAAACTATGGAGGCTGGCTGAAGCCTTTGATTTCACACAGTCTGCTTGCGTTAGGGCATTTAAACACTAGAGTCAGGCAGCATATGCTCAGATAATTAAAGTAAAAACCATTGAATTTAATGGGATATCTTCTGGAAGAGAGCCAGAAGGGTTGCAATGTAAAGCTCCATCATGTAATCACATGTAGTAAGTCCTGGAGCTTGCAACTGCTTGCGTCAGCCTATTTCACAGGGGCACGAGATGAACAATGCAGCGTCATTTTAATAACTAAACAATTCCTGAGATTTTATTATCCTTATTTTAGCTATAACATGATGGTCGGAGACAGGACTTTGTACTTGCTGTATCTATTTAAAGAGTGTAAAATTTTATGCAAATATTATTCCCGGTAACTATTGTTGAAGTGGGGTAGGGTTTATTTTTGGCTACAGTAATGGGTTATTTTATATCAGATATAACTTAAACTGAATTTTAAAAATGGTTATACATAGAGCTTGCTAACTACTCTCTTTCTGCATTCTATTGTATAGCAAGACTGGAAAACCTTAGTCTAAGACAATTTGTTCTTGTAATGTACATCATCTCCCTGTGTTGCCCCGATGCTCATGGCCTTTTTCATCAACATTTGTATTTCTTTAAAGACCTCCTGTCCGCCATTGTTTTGGAGAGATGTGCACCAAAAAAAAAAAAAAAAGGACTACTACCAGCTCAAACAAAACAGATGTAAATATATATATTTTTAGAAGTAAAATAATTTCACCATATACAGGTTAAGCCTCCCTTACAGAAATTACAAAATCTAAATACTCCTACGAACAATTTTTTTTCAACAGGTGGCTGAGAAGTGATACCTGTCCCTTCTGATGTTTCATGTTAACAAAAGTTTTTTGTTTCATGCACAAAAGTACTAAAATATTGTTTAATTATCTGTAAATGAATGTTTTTGTTTAGACTGGGTCCCTATCCAGGATATGACAGTATGGAGGTACATGCAAAGACAGATATGTCCAAAATCCAAACACTTGCTGGTCCCAAGCATTTTTGATAAAGGGAGACTCACCTGTATTTACAGGATAAATTTAGTGCTGGCTTTTTCTGTCGAAATGGAACTGAATGGCTAATACAGTCGGAACCTTTTTTTAGACACGGATTTTTTTTATACACGAATTTAAGCCATACATGGGTTTGAAATGTTCCAAAAAAGGATAAATTTCCTTGATGGTGTCCTTTTTATTAGGACAAGGTGGCAGTTTTGATTGTAACCTTCCCCCACCCTAGCACTCAAATGAAACTGGGAAACTAAAACAGGAAATAAACTTCAGGTCACTTCTGGGTGTGATTTTTCAGAGCAAAATCAAGCATATATCCTGCCCAACATTTGTAGGAAGGGAAATTCCCTACCCCTTCTTTCCATTTCTGCTTGTGAACCAGGGTCATTTTTCCCCTCTCCAGATTTCTTTGAAAAACAAAATGAAAGGAGTGTGGTGTGGTGGCACAGTAGAGATCTGAACCTTAAAGCCACTCCTGGGATTTTCCCAGCTAAAGATAATTCATATAATCTTCCGGGAAAGGGGGAGAACATTATTTACTACTGTGGTTTTAATACTGTAGTCACTTGTCAATCTGTTCATAAGGTATCTGCTCTTGCCATGAGACAAGATTCTGTTGTAGGATTTCACTGAGCATCAAGTGACAAAGGGAACATTTTGCACCTGGACCTTATTTAGAAAACAATTTTGAGTGGTCTTTGGAAATCTTTGCCCCACAGGATTTGAGAATACCTTTTCCTATGGCTATTTTGCACGTGGCATGGGAAGTTAATTTTTGTGCTTTGGAGTATATTTGTAGAGATGAGGAGATGGGGGTCATCTAGATTCTAGAATCAAAAATCTTTGAAATCTTACTTTTTATTATCTATTCTATGCATTCTATGGCTCCCTGAGTCCAGTAGCCAGTATGGTTACTAGTTGTGCTGATTGCCGGCTTTGGAATGAGGATATTGTCCAAAACTAGTAATTTGTCCACATTTGGCCACTTGATGAGTGGGTTGATTCATATTTTGTAATCTGTGGCATAACCCTTTAGCAACAGGGCCAGCCTTTACATACAGGTTATCTCATCACCTATGTGTTCATATAATTTTTCAGGAGAGTTTGTACAGAAGCTCCCATCTTCTTTCTATTCATGACCATGTTAACTGAGGATGCCCACAATATATGACAAGACTTTATCAAGTTTAATAAACTGTTTTATGGATAATGTGCACAGGCAACCTCCCACATATTGAATGAAGGCACAAAAAGACCTTGCTTGCTAAATTAACCACAAAGGATTTACTTGATTTGCACTTAGCTGAACTTAAGAATTAAATAGAAATATTCGTCATGAGAAAAGGATGGAGAATACTTACATTTCTGGAGTTGTATATGTTGATTGATCAACATTTTGGTCCTTTAAGACTGAATAGATTTCAGAATTCCCAATGCATATCGGTTTTGTTGTTCCTATTTTGTTTTGCTTTCGCGAATCTCTTCAAGTCAATTTAACCCTGTTTTATTTACACTTGCCATTCTTTGGGGTTAAAATTGAGCTGCTGTTTTGAATGTGCCACCCCTGCTTATGAAACCCCTCTCTTCCTTTTTGAGAAGGAATGATACAGAGCAATCTGAATTGATTTGAAAGCTTATTCATGCCTCCTGTGGAAAGGAGTTCCAGAGGATGGGAGCAACCACCAAGAAGGCTGTCTCTCTCATGTCCTCACCAAGTGAGCCTGTGATGGTGGCTGGACCAAGAGAAGATCTTCCCCTAAAGATCATAGAACTCTGGCAGGTTCATATGGGGAGATACAGTCTTTCACACCATATCTTCCCATGAGATAAACTTGGAGAATAACTTAATATCATAATAGAAAGGAGAAAGCACATATTTCAAAAGAGAAGATTACTGGAATGTTTAAATTCACTATTTTGAAATAGTTAAATCCTCTCCAAATGAACAAACTAAAAGGCCCCTTCAATCTTTAGTGTTTTAATTATCCATATTATGGTCCAACTTAAAAAGAACTGTACTCATATTCTAGCCTCTTTTCAATTCACAGTTCCTTGTCCTCCCTAACCTAAGGGTGCTACTCGGGGACTGTAGCTCCAGTAAGAGGTACCTCACTTGTGGGGTTCCTCAGGGGGCTATTTTGTCCCCGATGTTATTTAACATCTATATGAAGCCCGCGGGTGTGTGAGATAATACGGAATCATGGTGCTTGGCGTGTTATCAGTACGCTGATGACACCCAAATTATTTCTCCATATCTGTTTCGTCGGCCTCGTGAATTCTGATGGCTCTCTTCTCTCCATGAATGTCTTCAGGCGGTAGGTTAGGTCTTAGGTGGGGTGGGTAATGGGCTGGATGAGGGGGAAAAACGAACTGGCTGAACTGAATCCAGACCAAGATGGAGCTGTTGCTCATGGTCGCGGGCCCCGAAACCAAGAATTGGTTCGCCACCTCCAGTCCTGGATGGGGTCACACTCTCCCTCCAGTGACTGTGTTCGCCATCGGGGTGTGCTCCTTGACTCGTCGCTCCTGTTACACACAGGTAAATGCGACGGTCAGGCCGTGCCTGTATCAGTCTTCGCTGATACGCCAGCTGCGCCTTTTTGGAAGTAGTAAGGGATCTCGAGCTGTTGTGCCCCGCGCTGGTTAACCTCACGCCTTGACTTCTGTAATGCACTCTACAGGGGTACCCCTGTGCTTGACTCGGGGAAATTACAGCTGGTCCACAACATGGCAGCCAGGCTTGTCTCAGGAACATCTAGGGGGGACCACATTACTCCGGTTTTGAGGGTCCCTTCCACTGGCTGGCTATCAGATTCCGGGCCCAGTAAAAGGTGTTGGTTCTCCCTTTCAAGCCCTAACTGGCTTGGGGTCCAAGCTATCTCAGGACCGCCCTCCTCCCGTACCATCCTCCCGCGCTCTCCGGTCCCTCTGGAAGCACTATTGCAGCCTTTAAATCTAGGCTTGCGCGACCTCCAGAGGGCGTTCTTCTGTGTTGCCCCACAATTGGAATGCCCTGCCAGATGAGATCCGTCAGATACATCATTCGACAAGCTTTTAAAAAATCGGTCAAGATGGATCTCTCCGGGCGGCCTTCCAGACTACTAACCCAGCCCCGGTTCCTGATCCTCATTCTCTCCCGTGGCCCCATCTCAGTGTGGTCGAGATCAACAGAGGGATATCAGGGTTTTAATTGCTGATGTTTTTCTGTTTGATGTTGGTGTTTTTTAATATGTTTATACTGTTAACTTGTATTAAGGGGGGGAGGGATTAAAAGTGTTTTTAATTGTTATATTTATATTATAATGTTCCCGGATTGGTTTGCCATAGGGCGGTATATAAATAAATATTATTATTATTATTATTAACTGTGCATTTTGAAATGGGCATAATAGTTTATAATTACACATTTTGTTTTGGAATTACTTGGATCTTTCTGTTTCAATAGGGTTAACAAATATTTTAGGGATTTTTAAAGCTGTCAAGGTTGGTAATATGTCGGATCTCCTCCAACAGGCCATTCCATAATTTGGGAGCAGGAGATGAAAAGGCCCTCTGGGTAATTGCAGCCAACCTAGTCATTGTTGGCTGCAGTAAATTTTCCCCATAGGACCTAAGCGTGTGGGGTGGATTATATGAGAGAAGGTGATCCCACAAGTAGGCTGGACCCAGGCTATGAAGGGCTTTAAAGTCATCACCATCACCTTGTACTGTGCCCGGAAACTAATGGGCAGCCAGTGAAGAGATTTTAAAATCGGTGTTATATGGTCACCTCTAGATCTCCTGGTGACTAATCTGGCCGCCATGTTTTGAACTAATTGAAGTTTCCAGATTAGGCACAAGGGTAGTTCCATGTAGAGAATATTACAGAAATCAAGTCGTGAGGCTACCAGTGCATGTGCCACAGTTTCCAAGTCCCCTGGCTCCAGGAAAGGATGCAGAGCTGAAGCTGATAACAAGCACTCCTGGCTGTCACATACATCTAGTTTGACATCTGAAGCACTGAATCCAGGAGCACTCCCAAGCTGCGGACACAGTCCTTTAGGGAAAGTGTGACCCCATCCAGGACAGGTTGACATATCTCTGCAGTGAAGACAGTGAAAGCATAAAACATCAGCGCTTACATTTTCCAGGATAGAGAAACCCCCTTGTTCCAGATGATAAAGAGTCCAATATATTAGCAAACAGAGGAAACCCCTTCCAGGCAAACCAATATTTCATTTTTTTCCTTCCCTTTCATAAACTTCCCCCTAAGCAGGCAAAAGAAACATATTCCTCCATTAATGGAAAGTTTAAGTTTCTTCCTCCTATTCACTCTTGTCCTTCTAAGAAGGTAAAGGTGACCTCTTCATTCCAGCAGCCAAATCTCAGTTGCTACAAAACTCCAATTGCTTTTTCATTCTTCCCACTACCAAATCTAGGCAAGTAAAAGAAAGCAAGTTCAATTAGCCTTTCTCACCATCATGCCAGAACTCCAAACAGCCATGATCTCTCACCTTGCCCTCCTCACTCTCCCATCTGGCACTAGAGAACTGGGGCAGTATCCACACTGCAGAAATAATCCAGTTTGACACCACTTTAACTGTCATGGCTCAGTGCTGTAGAATTCTGGTAATTGTAATTTTGTGACACATTTAGCCTTCTCTGGTGCCACAACAAAATACAGTTCCTAGACTTCTATAGCATTGAACCATGGCACTTAAAATGGATTATTTCTGCAATGTGGATGCAGTCTGGGAGAGCGATATATTGTAGGTAAGGCTTTTGTTTGTTTGTTTATTTCTGGGAAATGTAAATTTGAAATGTTGTAAATCAGTGCAACACAAACTGTCACTCATCTGTATTTTATATTCTTTCATTTGGCAGTTAGTGAAAGCTGGTGGCTCCCATGTTCAGTAGTCAGTGAATCCATTCTAAGGCCTGATACAGACAGCCAAAATAAAGCTGCTTCGAGTCACTTTGGAGGTATGGTGTTTCAATGATACATGTGTCCTAATA
>NC_056526.1:27346337-27347965 GCF_019175285.1 Sceloporus undulatus | reverse complement strand
CCCCCCCGTCTCTTCATTATTTTCCCCTACTGACTTCGCCAACTACTTCATCACTAAGATCACTACTATCCGATCTGAGATAGTTCTTCCTGATTTGTCTTCTACCACTAATCTTCTGGTACCTTTAACTAATAAATTCTCTGTGTTTCCTCCTGTTTCTTTGGATGAACTCTCTACGCTGCTGAACTCTTCTAAACCTGCAAGCTTTTCTCTTGATCCAATTCCCCCTCATCTTCTAATCTCTCTAGTCCCGTCTTTCCTCCCCTCACTTCTCTATATCTTTAATCTCTCTCTCTCTCTCTCTCTCTCTCTCTCTCCGGGTTCTTTCCCTTCGGTCTTTAAACATGCTTTAGTTTCCCCTATTTTGAAAAAAAACTTTTCTTGACCCCCTCTTCTTTGTCTAGCTATCGTCCCATTTCTCTTCTTCCTTTTCTTTACTAAGGTTTTGGAATGGGTCGTATATTCTTGCTGTCTTGAGTTTCTCGAAGCCAACTCCATTCTGGATCCCTTTCAGTCCGGTTTCTGCCCATGGCATTCTACAGAGATGGCTCTCACTAACATTTCGAATGATCATTAGTGGGCCAAGGCGAATGGCCTTTACTCTGTTCTCATTCTTCTTGATTTGTCTGTGGCCTTCGACACCATGGATCACTGTCTTCTAGTTGATATACTGTCTGACCTTGGGTTCTCAGACTCTCTTCTCGATTGGTTTAAATCTTATTTGTCCGATAGATCTTTTGCAGTGATCATGGGTGGTCAGACTTCATCCTTATCTGTTGAGTTCCCCAGGACTCTGTTTTATGTCCCCTACTGTTCTCGCTTTATACATTGTCCCTAGGAAAACTTATCAGTTCTTTTGGTTTTTCCTATCACTGTACACCAATGACACTCAGCTGTATCTTTCTACCCCTGACCTTTATCTGAGTCTTGAACAGCAAGTTTCATCTTGTCTTACAGCTGTCTCTCAGTGGATGCGCCATCAGTGTTTGAAGCTCAACATGTCCAAGATGCGGCTTCTTGTCTTTCTACCTAAGTCCACCCTTCAATACTCCTTTTCTATTTCTGTTGATGACATCTCTGTTTGACCGGTCCAGGAAGCTTGTAGTCTTGGTTTTATTTTTTTATTCTTCTTTGTCGTATATTCCCCAGATCCAGGCCACAGCCAAGGCCTGTAGATTCTTTCTTTACAATATTGCTAAAATCCGTCCATTTCTCTTGACTTCCACTGCCAAGACCCTGGTCCATGCTCCGGTGGTCTCCCAACTAGATTATTGTAACCTCCTTCTGGCAGGATTTCCTCTCTCACACCTTCATCCTTTAATCTCTGTTCAGCATTCAGCTGCACCCATTATTACATCCGCTTGCCTCTTTGACCATGTTTCTTCTCTGTTATCATCCCTTCACTGGCTCTCCTTCCCCTTCCATATTCAGTATAAGCTTCTGTTGCTGACTTTTAAAGCTTCTTTCTCCTTACATCCCCACTCATACCCTCCGTTCTGGTAGTCAAGGTCTACTGTCTGAGCCTAGGATCTCCACTGCCCCATCCCGGGGCCCGCCCCTTCACTCCCTCCAGGCTGGATGATGGCAGTTGGCCGTGGAGGGAGGGCTCTGTCCCTTCAGGGCAGTCC
>NC_056526.1:27338909-27346237 GCF_019175285.1 Sceloporus undulatus | reverse complement strand
TTCCATCTTGTTTTTCAACTGAACATATACATTCCCAGGCTTTATTACTAATTGAGCAAATACATACTTCTGCTCTATAGATATTGTGGAGAATGGGTTTACCTCTCAGGAACATATAATAATAATAATAATAATAATAATAATAATAATAATAATAATAGGATTTATTTATATGCCGCCCAATCACTGGGAATCCAGGCAGCTTACAACAGAGGGGATAATAGACGGTTCCCTGCCCTCAGGCTTCCAATCTAAAAAGACACGACACAAAAGGAGAAGGGAATGGTGGGGGGGAGGGAGATCAGGTCTAACATTCTTCTCTCCCTCTGAGGCCTGGACCAAGGCAGATGGACTGGAGGGAGGGCACTTCTTCTTCAGGCTAGCTCTGGTGGAGCTGGGCCTACCTGGTCAACTCCTTCATAGGCCGGAAGATGACAGTTATGGAGGGAGGAGTTTTTAATCTTGATAAATCTGTGCTGGCCCGTAAAAATCAATGCATTATGCTCTAGCTGCTCAGAAACTATGTGCTGATCAATCTATTACAAAACATTGTGTAGCATCAGTGTCATGCTGACCAAACTGAAATTTCCTGGAATTTTGTATTTTTCCACTTTTTGAAAAAGAGGAAAGGATTCACTTCACTTTCACCTTACTACCTAGTACTCCCTGCCTATGGGGACATGTCTATGAGAGCAGATCTTGTTCTTTCTTCCACCTTCCTCCTATCCACATGAGCTTTAGTAAGCTCCTTAAAGTTTTGTGAAGCATGGGCTGGTGCTTTTCCCACAGATGGCCTGGGATCACCTTCCTTGGCAGTATCAGTTGTGTGGCTCTGATGGCCATGTTTTTCTATCTGCTTGTCTCTTTTTCTTCATTCTTTAAGAGACATCTGTTTATGCATCCTGTTGATACATTATGCAATTACTTACACACAAAGCATATACTACATATAAAGACCAGCCTAGTAGCTTCCTTGGCATCTACACACTGTTGGAAGTTACACCCACCTAAATACAAACTTTCTGTAGCCCTTTCAACTTTGTGCCACTGGGGTGGGTCAATACAATCACAAGCAGGTCCAAAAACTGGCTCCAACCTCAAGTGTAACAGAAACTCAGGAATCTCTTCTGTATGTGCTGGCCACAATCTCTGCTTTCCTTGCCAAGAGGCTTATGCTTTGGCATTTGCAAACACATCACAGCTGTCTAGCTGATAAACTGACGCACTCTGGGTGGCCCCATCCTCCTCCTGAGATTTCACAACTGCTGCTGCTTCCACTGAGAAGTTAAGCTTATGGTTTCCCAACTCCCTTACAGAGAGGGGTGAGATTGCAGCACGAATTCAGCATGGACATCTTAGCCCAACTGAAATTCTCTTCCACAAGACATAATTTTATTATTAGCTATGAAAAATTAAGCCTAAATTTAATTGTTAGCCTCACATAAAGCAAGCCTACTGAATAAAAGAAACTTATTTAATTGTTCATCTACCATGTTTAGATTGATCCAGTTTGTCTATTTTAGTTGGGACTAACAATTGGATTTAGGTCTGAGTGCTCAGTAGGGAGCCTCACGCCTTTTATGTGGTAAGATGTGTGGACAATTGGACGCTTCTGCATTTAAAGGTTCTATGAATCTTTATCAGGCAAAAGATCTCTGCTTGACAGGACAGACAGCACTGGTTAGGAGGACCAGTGGTCTGAACTGTATGCAGCAGCCTTGTATGTACATATATGTTCAGTGGGCCCTTGGTACCCAATGGGGTTTGGTTCCAGGACCCCTGTGGATAGCAAAATCCATGGATGCTCAAGTCCAATTAAATACAATGGCATAGTAAAATGGTGTCCCTTAAAAATGGCAAAATCAAGGTTTGTTTTTTGGAATTATATATATATTTTAAATATTTTCTACCAATGTGAAGAGCATGGTTAGTTCTACAATGATGTGATGAAGGAGGTTGGGAGATGGCTCAAACATGAATAGTAGAAAATGTGCAGTGGGGACAATTGAACACAAATTGTCGGTATGGGGGTGGTAACAGGAGCAACACCCCCACAAATATTCTGTCAATGTTGCATCCTTAGATAGCACAGCATTATTTTGAGTAATGTGGGTTCATAGTGATATATTTGCAAAACAATCCAAATATAAAAATTCTTTCTATCTGGTTGATGACCTTGCTGTTGTTTGTTGTTCATGTGCCTTCAAGTCGTTTCAACTTATGGTGACCCTAAGGACAGTAGGTTCCCAAACCTTTTCTAATGCCGTTACCCTTTACATACAGTTTCTATGTATGTTGGTGAACCCCAAAACCCATGAAAATTATTTTCATTGCCGATTCATTAACTGTAATTACACTAAATAGTGTTTTCCAATGCTCTCAGGCCGAGAGCCCCCCATGAAAGGATCATTCGACCCCCAAAGGACAGGGTTTCCGACCACAGTTGGGAACCACTGCCCTAAGGCGAAGGGTTTCATGGGGTTTTTTTGTGCCCAAGTTTCTTCAGAGAGATTTTCCCTTGAGGCTCCGCAGCGTTAGGCGACGGACCTGCCCAAGGTCATCCACTGAGTTTCATGGCTGAGTGGGGATTTGAATCCGAGTGTTTAGCATTTGTTAGCTTCCTATAATCCAAACCACTAAACTGGCTTCCAAAGATTACTAGATAGTTCAGCAGTGCATGCAGATGCGAGCACTGGTGATTGGTTTTCTTTTGCTAATGATGTAAACCAAGTTCTCAGACAGGGTGCAGCCAGTGGCTTGAATCCTATTTGTTTAGTCCAGCTAAAGCCAGCTGAATCAATTTCTGACTGGAGAGTCAAAACATAGGCAAATCCACTGATTTCATAGGTTCTTAAGTTGTGCCTAATAGGATTCAGGACAAATCAGCCTGTGTCCTATTAGGCTTTGTTCTTCTTAGCTACATAACACTGTGAGGAGGAATGTTGACTGGTTGCATTCACAAGGTGATTTGTACTTCAGGTGAACATAAGGAAGACAAATTATACAACCTCACTTTAGAATCCTCTTTGTTTTCTAAGGATTGTAAAAGTTGCCTGTTTCAGGGCAAGGTACATAAATGAAAGGAGGCTTATTTGAGGGTCTGGTGCAGGGTAGGCAACCTGCGGCCCCGCGAGCCGGATGCGGCCTGGCAAGGCCTTGGGACCAAGCCCCCAGCCGGTCCTGCCGCCGCTCTTTGGCCCTCGCCGCACGGGGGCAAGGGAGGCAATTGTCTATAGACACCTCAGAAACAGCATTTATATTAACATTTTTTAAAAATCCAGCACAATTTTTTTTGCGTGTCCTCCACTTTTTTTAAAAAAAAAAGTGTCCACCATTTGAAAATGTTGTCCTACATCTGTCCCGGTTTATTTATTTATTAAATTTTAAAAATTATTTATTTATTATTGGCTGAAGGGACAGACCGGCCCCGGCTCAAAAAGGTTGCCTACCCTGGGTCTGGTGGATCTTTCTAGACCTATTTCAGTTGGGTTTCAGCCCAGCTTTTACATGGATCTTGGTTGCCTTGTTGTTATAGTGAAGCAGATGAGGTGGACAACCCTTTGGCTCTTCTGGATCTCTTGGGGGATTTTGATGCCATTGACCAAGGAATCCTTCTTGTGGTTCCACTTCAGTCCACATGGTTAGTACCAGATTGTAGTTTTGTTTGCTAGATGTTTGGATCTCGGGTGTTTCTGCTATGGGTGCCATCTCATTCCGCGTACTACTTGTCTTTAGCAATAGCAATAGCAAGTACATTTCTATAATGCTTATCAGTTAACTAGTACTCTCTAAGTGGTTTACAATATTGTTTTTTAAATTTTATATTTATGTATTTTAATGTTTTGTATTGTTTTTAAATTTTACTGTTTTATACTTGTTATCTGCCTTGAGTTCCTATATTGGGAGAAAGGCAGGATATAAGATAATAGTAGTAATAATAATAATAATAATAATAATAATAATAATAAGCCAATTTCCCCCCAATAAGCTGGGCACTGACCTACAAAAGGATAGAAGGCTGGGTGGACCTTGAAGCCCTCCTCTAGGATCGAACTTACAACATTGTGTCTTTGTGACGCTGCAAGAAGAGGTTGACTGGGAATCTGGGTTAAGTATCAGTGTATTACTCTGCTCAGTAGTATCAATAATACACACTTGTTTCAGCTCTATTTCCTCACGTTGGATGGAATTGCAATGTTCTTTGAATATGGTAATGTGTTAAACTTTTGCCATTATGACATCTAGGTTATGGACCTTTTTATATCTTCATCCAACTCGACTGGTGTTCAGAAGCCATAAAAAAACCTGTTCATTTCCATCAAATATTTCACCATAGGTATACTGAGGTTTGTTCTTCTGTTCTCTGCTTTTTAAGGTAGCTTCTTTTATGCTGATTTTAATTTGCCACATTGCATCAACAAGTTACTTCCCTTTTTATTTTAGTATTTTTGTGGACAGAAATTTAATATAACAGAAAAATGAACAATGTGGAAGTAAAAGCCACAATAGATGTGGCAGAGTTTGGACTGTGTGTTCATTCATGCTAGTCTGTTAACACTTATGGTTACAAAAATGAGCACCCATTTTGTTCGATAAAACTAAGGAATCTAACACAATGAATACAATGAGCCCATATTGCAAATCAATTGAAAAACACATCTTTATTAACAATCATCTTCAGCTTCAGCATTACAATAAAACAGGACATTACTAAATGCATTCTGATGAAAGCAGAACTTGCAAACATTACTTTTTGGTAATAAGGTCTCCCAGAATTCTTTAGCCAGTGGCCATTCTGGCTGGGGACTTTTCAGATCAATGGCCCACAAAGCAACAGCCGTTTCTGACTCAAGAGCTCCACACGTAATATTAAGTGCCTCTAAGAATTTCTCTTAATTGGAAAAAAATCCATCTTGATTTTGTAGTACAAGTTGGCAACTAAGGAATGGCCAAATTTAGAAGTTTTTTTCATTGGAAAAATTCAGTATTGATTTTGTAGCACTTTTCTGCCTCACATTTGCATCCGTTGGCAAATGTGACAACATTCATGAAAAAGGTATGAATTTTGTGCACATTTCCCTTAAATCTATTTTTTTTAAAAAAATGTGTTTCCTATTGTGCCCCCTTTTAAACAAGCATTTCCCCTTAATATAATATAGCTTTTCCATACTTTTCCTTAAAATATTTTTTTAATTTGTGAACTGGAAATCAAAATTTGGCAAGAGGGAGGGAAGGAAGATTTCAGCATGGATGTGTCTTCATTTGTTTATAGGCTTGGCTGGTCCAAATCTTCTAAATTCATAAGATTAAGACTGGATGCTTATGTGTAACCCTCTGCTTCCCCCATGTGGGTAATTATGGTGCATGATCCAAGCTGAACATTGACTACTTGTATTTGTTCAACATGTATGCAAAATGGTTGAGTGGTTAAGATGCCAAATCTGATGATTGGAAGATCGGAAGGTTGGCAGTTTGAGGCCTGAGTGCTGCATGATGGGTGAGCTCCCATCACTAGTTTCAGCTTCTGCCAACCTAGTAATTCAAAAGCAGGCAAATGTAAGTAGATGATAAAGAGGTACGCCTTCAGAGGGAAGGTAACAGCATTTTGCGCAGTCATGCTGGCCACATAACCACCAGAGTTGTCCTCAGATAACTCTGGCTCTTCAGCTTAGTAATGGAGATAAGCACCACCTCCTACAGTTGATTATGACTAGACATTCATGTCAAGGGACTACTGTTACCTTTAGAGCAGGTTTAGAAGAAGGAGGAGTGACGATAGGAGGAATGAACATCAATGATCTAAGATATGCAGATGATACCATACTAGCAGGAAACTTGGAACAATACTAAGGAAGATCAAAGAGGAACGTGCAAAGGCGGGCTTACTGTTGAAAATATAGGAAACAAAAATAATGACCACAGAGGAGGAACATAAATTCAACCTAGATAATGCATAAATCAGAAATAGTTTAAAAGTTCCCATACCTTGAGTCAAACATTGATAAGAATTGAGATTGCAGTCAAGAAATAAAAAGATTAGGAATAGGAAGAGCAGCCATAAAAGAACTAGATAAGATCCTAAAGTGCAAAGATATACAACAGAGCACTAAAGTCAGAATTATCCAAGCCATTGTATTCCCCATCACCATGTATGGATATGAGAGCTGGACAGTGAACAAAGCTGACAGAAAGAAAATCAAGTCATCTGAGATGTGGTGCTGGAGAAGAGTTCTGAGGATACCATGGGCAGCCAAAAGGACAAATATATGGGTACTTGAACAGAGCAAGACTGAGCTCTCACTGGAAGCCAAGATGACCAAAGTGAGGCTGTCATACTTTGGCTACATCTTGATGACCCATTAGAAAAGACAATAATGCTAAGGAAGGTAGAAGACAGCAGAAAGAGAAAAACACCATAGACTCAATAAGGGAGGC
This sequence comes from Sceloporus undulatus, assembly GCF_019175285.1. Lineage (NCBI taxonomy): Eukaryota > Metazoa > Chordata > Lepidosauria > Squamata > Phrynosomatidae > Sceloporus > Sceloporus undulatus. The sequence goes on along the minus strand of NC_056526.1, from coordinate 27,339,802 downwards.
CATGGGTCTGATTTACAGGACTTAAGCAGAGCAGTGGAAGACAGAGGGGTTTGGAGATATCTCACCCACAGGGTCACCATGACTTGGGGTTAACTCAAGGGCAGTTAACACACAACACACAGCAACAAAGCATCTCTCTCTTACCACAGCAGTCTCCCATTTTTCTCCCTGGTTTATTTACAGATGCATTTTAAAAAGAAATATTGGTATTAATAGGTAATATTATCATCCTTTCAGTGTTATCTCCTATCTTGTGAATCTAGAAACTGAATAGAGGCAGATACATCTTACATACTTACATTAGTGCATACAATGGATGCCATTGTCCTCCTTTCCTTCCACTACTTTGCTCCTTTCTTCTGGTTATTAAGGCTATTGTTTATGTTTTAATGAAAATATTGGTTGGCTTTGCAGAAAGACAATAATCTAAACTTCTAAACACACCTCTCTCCCAACAGCACAATGAAGACTGAGCTTGTTCAGTAATCACAGAATACTGGTTGATTTTAATAAAGGGAAAATGGAGTGGAGTAGAGTAGTGTAACATGACTGGGGGTACAAGAATTGCAAAGTTTTGTAGCAGATTCCATTCATTCTATGATATCTACAATCATGATCTGTTTGGAAATGCAGCCTTCTGAGGGACATGTGTATGTGTAAAAGTTTTGTTTTGTGTTTTTTTAAGTACCGTATTTTCCGGCATATAAGACGACTGGGCGTATAAGACGACCCCCAACTTTTCCAATTAAAATATAGAGTTTGGGATATACTCGCTGTATAAGACTACCCCTCTTCCAGCGCACATCAAATAAAAATTAAAAAACCATCAGATTTGATTTCAATATGGTAATTTTAATTCAAATGCTTATGACATGCAGGTACTTATCAGGAAA
>NC_056526.1:27336302-27338809 GCF_019175285.1 Sceloporus undulatus | reverse complement strand
CCCCGACTTTTGACAAAATTTTCCTGGGCTAAAAAGTAGTCTTATACGCCAGAAAATACAGTAGTAACATGTATACTATGTTACTAAGGTCAAACTAGTAATATACCATACTTTGGAAAGCATTGTTACTTCTGCTTGTTCAGCTGTCCTCTTTCACCACTGCTTGACTCAGCAGCCAAGCAGTGGCAAGAATGAGGAATGGCTGCCTTGACCTCTGTATGACTGCAGACAAGGCCAAAAGAACCACGTGGCAAGCAAATGGGCCACTGTGAAAGGAGGAAAGAAAGATGGACCTGCTGCAGACATTTTACTCGGAGACCTCCCAAAACCCAAGCCTGAATTGCCAGCTGAAATGCATGCAAGTCTTTTGCTTCAAAATGATTGATTGCCCATGCATGGAGATTTATGCAGCATCAGTTCATGGTGCAACTAATCAACTAGCAAAACATGATATGATGAATCACTTTTCTTTTTAAATTCTAGCAATCTTCTTTGGTCAAAACCTTATATGTATGCTGCAGCGTCACTGTGATTACTGTACTGTTGTTGTTGTGTGCCTTCAAGTTACTTCCAGCTTATGGCAACCCTAAGACAGGGTTTTCTGAGTGTGTGACTTGTCCAAGATCGCCAAGTTGGTTTCCATGGCTGATTGGGGAACTGAACCCTGATCTCCAGAATTGTAGTCCAGTGTTCAAATCACTACACCATGCTGGCTTTCACAATACAATACAATAATTACTGAATTAGACTCTTAATAAAGAGATTATGTATGAGAATTATATTCAACAACAGGGCCCATTTAAAATAAATAAACACCCCAAGCCTCAGCTTCAGTATGGCCCCAGAATGAGAATACACTGATCCAGATATTTCCCTGAGGGCTTTAAGTAAGTGAACAGGACCAGCTTCTATAATATTGCTGACAACACTTGGGCTTACCTGGCAGTGGTGGTCCCACATTCTCTCCAACCAGGATGGACATGGGCATTTTAATTTGCTGTGATGGCTAGTTCTTTGTTGCTTGTTCACTCTTGAATGACAGCAGGGATACTCAGTATAAAAACATGCAAAAAGTGTCCCGTGAGTTCATACAAAGGGAGATAAGGGCATTTTCTTTGTGGAGCATTCCTCTTTTGGTAATGATAATACTTGCCATGGGTTAACTTTCTGGCTTATAAATCTAAACTGTCAACAAGATGGTTTATTTAGTCAGTACTTTTTTGTTTGCTTAAACCTCTCTGCCAGGCTATTCTTTATAAAGTGAGTCATGTTTCTGTGGAAAAGGTGGCCAGTGCTGGCAATTTCCTCACGTTCAAAGATGACATTCACCTACTGAGTCCCTTGAGGTTCTTTTTTGTTACCTATGCTATTGAACATCTACATGAAACCACTGGGAGAGTTCTGGGATCAGGTCACCTTATGCTGATGATATCCCTCTCTATCACTCATTTCCACCTAATTTCAAGGAATTTGTTCCTGTGCTAAACTGGACATCCTAGCAGCTGCAATGGGTTGGATAAGAGCAAACAAATCAAGGCTTAATCCAAACAAGACAGAAGTGTTCCTGGTCAGTTGAAAGGCAGATCTGGGAATAGTTTTCAGCCTGTGTTTCACTCTCCCCTAAAACACAGCTTTGCAGGTTATAGGGAGTACTCTTAGATTCAGCCCTGAGCCTGGAGGCCCAGTTTCAGAAGTGACCAGCAGTGCATTTGCACAGTTAAAACTAGTGCACCAACTGCACCCATTCCTGGAGAAGTTGAATCTGGCCATGGTGGCATGTGCCTTGGTTACTATTTGAATTACCGTATTGAACTCTACATAGAGCTGTCTCTGAAAAATGGGCAGAAACTCCAGTTGGCCCAAAGAACTGCAGACAAATTGTTAACTTGGGCTGTTTACAGGGAGCACATAACTCTCTTTTGCAACAGCTCCACAGGCTGCTGGTCCATTTCCAAGCTCAAGTCAAAGTTGATGACCTATAAAGCCCTATACTGCTTAGGTTGAGGCTATTTGAAGGACTGTATCTCCTTTTATGAATCCATTAGTGCTCTAAGAGGCCTTTTTCAAATCATACTAATTTTCCAGGTTCAGTTGGTGACTCAGAAGACAGGGCCTTTTTGGTGGCTGCTGCTAGACTTTTGGTCTCCCTCCCTAGGAGACCAGGATGACCCCACCCTTGCTTTCCTTCTGCCAGCAAGTGAAGGCATGTTTATGCCATCAAGCTTTTGACAACCAACTAGCACAGCTTTTAGTGCTTTGTGGTGCTTTTTTAAGGTCTGTATGTAGTATTTTAATAATTTCTAAATATTTTAATGTTTAATGTTTTTAACTTATAAATTGTTTTTAAAACTGATATTTATATTTTTGTTGAAGTTTTTAAAATAGTTTTAATATCTATTGTTTTTAAATACCTTGTTAGCCATCTTGAGTCTCATTATTGAGAGATGGGAGGCATCTGTTCTCTGCTGCATCTGTTCTTTTTTTGTTGAATTCAAAGTAAACAGGAA
>NC_056526.1:27331858-27336277 GCF_019175285.1 Sceloporus undulatus | reverse complement strand
TAGGGTTTTTTTAGTGCAGGGTGCCTTACAGCTGTTGTATTCTTTCAAGTATTTTTGACTTGTGACAATCCTAGGTGAGCTCTTCATGGAATTCTCTTGGCAAGATTTGTTCAGGGAATTTGCCTATCTCTGAGGCTGAGAGAATGTTGCTTGCCCAGGTCACCCAGTGGGCTTCCGTGGCTGAGCAGCATTCAAACCTTGGACTCATGGTAAAAGTCCAACTGTCCAAACCATTACCACCTGCTGTCTCACCACAGGTAAAGTTAATAGCCAGAAAAAAAGAGCATCCATTGCCCTCACAGGTGCCCTGTGAAACTTGGATTTGTTTGTTGGGATGGAAACAGCTGTTCCTTTTTCCTGGCTGTTGCCTGATCTTTTCCCTGCCTCCTCACAGCATGTGGATGTGTGAACATGCACAGTCAGTGGCAGCAAAAGCCCAGGTTGCCATAAATCATAGGTTGGAAGAGACCACAAGGACCATCAAAGCCCAATTCTCTGCCAGCAGGAAGACACAATCAAGCACCCCAAAACAGATAGCCATCCAGCCTCTGTTTTAAAACCTCCGAAGAAGGAGACTCACATTTTCTGAGGCAGTATGTCCCACTGTTTACAGCAATTACTGTCAGAGTTCTTCCTAATGTTGGGGTAGTAGATGAATCTATTTTTCTGTACTTTGAATCCATTGCTTTGTGTTCTAGTCTCTGGGCAACGAAAATAAGCTTGCTCCATCCTCAGGATGACATTCCTTCAAATTTTTAAAGATGGCTGTCATGTCACCTCTTCACCTTCTCTTCCCCAGGCTAAACATATTCCACCTCTCTAAGCCATCCTCATATGGCATGGTTTCCAAACCCTTAACAATAGTTATAAAAGAACAGGGTTCATATGCCTTTAATGGTTATGTAGAAGAGGGAATTTCAGCAGAAAGGCTTCAGTGCTAAGATCACCTAACAACATTTCTTCTTTTATCACTATTAAAAGATACAGTGCTCTGCCCTTTATTTGGTATGTCAGCCTGAGAAGAGTAGATCAAGGAGCCCTGGTGGGACAGTGGTTAAAAGCTGGTCTGCAACACAATGTTGTAAGTTTGATCCTAGAGGAGGGCTCCAGTCCGCTCAGCCATCCATCCTTGTTACGGTGGTAAATAAATACCCAAGCTTGTTCGGGGCTTGGCTTACACATTGTAAACTACTTAGGGAAGAACAGTTCACTGATAAGTGGTATAAGAAATGTTTTTTGCTATTTCAGCTGGCAACCTCAATATGGCAGCAGATTTCTGCCCCACCAGCTCTTAAACAGCATCTGACCCTAGGTTTCAAAGGTTTCCTCAAACCTTCTTAGCTTGTCTCATGGCTTGTATTGCTTCCCCTATTTATTTAATGAGACAGAGTCCTAATCACATGCAGGAACTTTAATCCAGATCTGATTCTTCCATTAGAATTAACAAGGCAACATAATGAACTGAGAACCACAGAGCGTACCCAGTTCCTCCAAATGCACTTGCTTTGTAGTGTAAACCAGGTTCGGAATTATCAGACATTTCAAGCACCATCGCCTACCCTGAGCTCCATGGATGTGATGAACCAAGATTTGTGGAGGCTTTCTATGTCCAAATGTGTACAAAATGTAGGGAACACCAACAAAACATGTTTTCATTTTTCACAGGGCACCAAGCACTATCAGATATATGCTGTAGGCAGACCACTGGCCTCGTTTTGAAGGACCGTGGATATCATGTAGGGGTGAGTGTGCTAGTTAACCTGTAAACAGTTCTTTAGTTATGTTGTACAAGTGAGTTATATTTTAGTGATATTACTGCTTTGATCACAAGATGGCAGTGTAACACTGAGAGTTACCAGCTGTGCCCTCCTCAAAATGCAATGAAATAGTTCTTTTCCTTCTGGATTATGTTTCCAGTTACCATATATACTCAACTATAAGTCAATCTCATGTATAAACTGAGGGCAGGTTTTGGGGGCAAAATTATGGATTTTGATATGACCCGTGTATAAGTCAAGTGTAAGACTTACGGTCATGTAACAAAGGATCTAAAGGATGACGAAAAGGAAAACAATGCCAAAGAACTTACAAAATTGCAGGAGGCATAACTGTATTCACACTGAAGGATGGATGGATGGATGGATGGATGGATGGATGGATGGATGGATGGATGGATGGATGGATAGAGGTGGGTCAGTCCTTAAAGGACAGATTATACTCTTGCATTTTACTAGGGGATGGTTTCTATTTTTATGAAAGATAAAGTACAGTACTTACATTGACCCATGGATATGTCAACTCAGATTTTTGGGGTCAATTATGTGACAAATTTCTATACTTATACATGAATATATACATGTATTTGAAAACACACTGTTTGCATTATTGAAGGAAAAAGACAGAGGAATGTATTTCTTAGTTTTACTTTTCTGCATCATTCCAGAAGGTAACAAAGGTATTGAGAGCTAGCTCTCCAAATTATTGTATTGTACATGGGACTACTTACCTTATTAGCGTTGCCTCTGCAATCTCTTTGCATTCTTTGTGTCCTGAAAAGGAGCCATGTGGTCTGGCGCAATTGGAAACCCAAATGCGCCAGCCTGGTATCAGTTGCAGAGGCCTGCTTAGTTCGATGAAGATGCTAATCATGCAGAACTTTGTCATGATGTTGGACCATCCAATAACAGTGTGACTTGGGGGTAAGCGGCAGAGAAAGTTTCCTGTCCTTGGAACCTGCACAGAGTGAAAACATGGCAAAAAAAAATATATATATATATATAGAAATAAAACAAAGGGAAAAGGCCAGAAGTTAATTTCTGGTTTGGAAAAAACTGCCCCTTTCTTAAACATGGCCAGTGGTATAGCAGAACCAGAACTACAGGTTCAAAAGCACAGTACTTTTTTTTTTTTTTAGGAGTGCTTACTCAACATTTAATATAATTTCAAATAAGATTTCTTGAGTCAGGATTGAGTCAGGTTCTAAATCACAGGACTTTTTGATGAGCAGCAATTATAACATCACCTATCTTTCTTGGACTCTCTTCTTCCCTCTAAAGTTAGCTAGAGTCACAGTGCCATTTTTAATTGTATGTGTTCTGATGTACTGCCCTTTAGTGGAAAGGGCATTATAAATAAATGTTCTTGTTGTTGTTGTTGTTGTTGTTGTTATTATTATTATTATTATTAGCAGCCAGAAGGATTGTGCCAGGCAATCCTGAGCAGCTGCCTGTGTCTTATTCCTCCCTTCATCACCAGAAGACAGTTTCCAAAGAGCTGGAGTCAGTAGGAGGCACACAGGTGGTGTCCAGTTGCAATTCTGCACCGAGGAGAAGAGAACTGCCATTGCCTTCCAGATGCAGGCTTCTGTCCAGTTGCATAGGAGGCACACAGGGGGCATGACTGCACCAGGTGGCACCCAGAAGAGGGGTGACACCCAGTTGGGCCCTGGCACACGTGCACCCTTGCCAGGCTTTCCTCCCAAGAGAGAAAGCCTGGCATCAGAGAAGCAGGAGACATGCATACCACAGCAAATTTTAGAGAGCCAGCATGTCCTTTTGGCTGCCACCACACCCCCAACAGCCCCCCCTTGCACCTGGTGATACTTGGTACAGGGACACCACTGTCTCTCTCACACTCTCCTAGCCACTAGATGCCTGGGGGAGTGCGATCTGGCCCTTTGAAAGCTGAGAGAGGGAATGTTGTCTAAGAAGGTATTGAATACCTCCTTTCACAGTTCCAGTTTATGTACCCAGATAGTGTAACATGAGAGTATATAATCAATCAGGTTCTGACCAGTCTGTCCTGCACCCATTTAACTGGCCTGCTACTCTTGAGTATGGTGGGAGCCCCTATCCAGTTGCCAGTCTGATACAGCTGCCATTCCAGTTGGCTTCTGTACAGAGAATGGAGGTGCTGCCTCAAGCAGCAAAATCTCTTGAGCTGGCCTTCCTACTACTAAATCCTGGTCTACACCTTTTCTACTTTTACTTTACTTAAAAAAAAAAGTAAACGTAATCCCTTGACATGAATGTCTCATTGTAACTGACTGTGGAGGGGGTGGTGCTCATCTCCGTTTCTAAGCTGACCGAGGACTGCTCTGGTGGTCATGTGGCCAGCATGACTGCACCAAATTCTGTTACCTTCCCACTGAGAAGTGGTACCTATTTATCTACTTGCATGTGCATGCCTTAGAACTGCTAGGTTGGCAGAAGCTGGGGCTAATGACAGGAGCTCATTCCATCATGTAGCACTTGAGCCTCGAACTGCGAACATTCTGATACTTCCAGTCATCAAAATTGATGTCTTCACCACTAAGCCACAGCTTCCCAACTTTCTTTTCCTTTACTTGGCTGTGTATATAACATCACTTTACACAAAGTGTGGTAAGTGAGCCAACTCTGCTGCATCTGTTCTTTTTTT
>NC_056526.1:27328907-27331758 GCF_019175285.1 Sceloporus undulatus | reverse complement strand
AGGAGTAAATGGGAGCTACAAAGTCAGTGGCTCACACATTAGAATATGCTTTACTGTAAGTCATACCATATGTGCATGTGCCTTCAAGTTGCTTGTTGACTTATGGTGACCCCATGTCATCGGATTTTCTCAGGCATGGAATACTCAGAGGTGGCTTTGCCAATTCCTTCCTCTGAAATACAGACTGGTATTGTATTTGTTGGTTGCCTTCCATTGAAGTACTAACCACAATTGACCTTACTTAGCTTCCAAGATCAGACAGAATCTCATGCCTTTAGGGTATTTAGGCCCCGTAAATTATACTACTTAGGTGTATGATTTATCACAGGACAGTGACTTGCAGCATTTCACTTTTGAAAAATAACAATTCCAGCTACTTTTGCTTAATGAGAAGCCAAAGGGATGAATTTTAAAACCCTTTGCAACTGTAAATGTAACTAAGAATTTTCCAAGCTCTGATTTGATGACACAGGACACATCCAAAGAGCACTTTAAACTGTACAGAAAATATCAGCTTGAATCCAATGTCACATTCATGCTGAGCTGCTTAGTGTGGTAGGACATGCCTCCCTCCCCTCCTTTGGGAGCATATCCCCTCATAATGAGGACCATCACCAGTGAAAAGGAGGGCAAATGAGGAGACAAATGCATAACACTGATTTGTTTTTGTTAACTGCCATCAAGACTTTGACTTATGGTAACCCCATGAATGAGAGGCTTTCAAGTCACCCTGTCTTCAACAACAATCCTCAGGTCTTCCAAACTCAGAGCTGTGATTTTCTTAATTATGTCTATCCATCTGGAGTGCAGTCTTCCTCTTTTCCTACTGCCTTCTATTTTGCTAAGCACTATTGTTTTTTCTAGTGAGTCGTGTTTTCTCATGATATGTCCAAACTATGACAGTCTTAGTTTAGTTAGCCATCTTGGTTTCTAGGGAGAATTCAGGCTTGATTCACTCTAGGACCCATTTATTGTCTTTTCAGCAATCTGTTGTATCCATGGAATTCTTATCCAGCACTGCATTACAGAGGAGTTGATTTTCTTCCTATCAGTTTTGTTCATTGTCTAGCTTTTACAATCAAACATAGAAACTGGAAATAGGGTGGCATGCCATGAACCATTCCTAACTTTAATATTTAGTGATATATCTTTACACTCCAGGATCTGTCTAATAACACTGAATATTTTAATTTATATGTGGTGAAGTAAAATAATATATGCCGTGCTTACACTCCGATCAATTGTCATATATACTAGTAGTTAGTGACATACAACGGTTGGTAACTCTAACATTCAGGGACAGGGACAGGGACAGGGACAGGATGGCTCTCTTCTCTGTTCCACAGATGGAAGTAGTTGCATAAGTAGAACAAGCTTATTGGATCCTGGCTATTGTGTGTGCTTGTTGTTGTTGTTGTTGTTGTTGTTGTTGTTGTTTGTATTCAAGTTGTTTCTGACTTAAGGCAACCCTAAAGTGAACCTATCGCATGATTTTATAGGACTGGGAGTATGTGATTCATCCGAGGTAATCCAGTGAGTTTCCCTGGCCAAAGCGGGCATTGAACCCTGATCTCCACAGTCATAGTCCAATGCTCAAACCACTACACCAACATTTACCCATCAATTCTTATTAAAGCAAACTATGGATATAACTACACTGAAGAATTAAAGCAGTTTGATACCACTTTAACTGCCATGACTCTATCTTACAGAATCCTAAAATTTATAGTTTGGTGAGGTATTCATCCTGGTCTGTCAGATAGTTCTGGTGCTTCACCAAACTACAAATGCCAGGATTCTGTAGGATAGAGTTATGGCAGTTAAAGTGATGTTAAGCTGCTTTAATACTGCAGTGTGGCTACATCCTATGTTATAACTTTAATATTTCTTTTGTGGTGTGGACAGTGAATGGGAGGAGACAGATTTCCTTGGTGGTAGAGGGTAATAGAAAAGGCTCTTAACATGCCTGGCTGCATGTTGTATAACAGAGCTGTTTGGATGACACTTTAATGTAGCTCCTGTTCCAAAGTTTGTGCTAAATGTTTTAAGATTTGTCTATGTGGCCAGATTAGGAAATTGCAACTGTAGTTAGTTCAGTTACAATGACTCAGTGGTGTAGCCTGCATGTAATGTTCAGATAAAGAGTTTTGAAATATCTTTACTAACTCCATTAGCTGGAATATTTTCTTTTTCTACACAAGAGTGGGAGAAAGTAGCAAGCTCAGTTTCCTTGTATTTTTTTATTTTAAAGTCTCCTTATAGATTTTATCACATCTTTTATAGAACTAATTTATGCTTAATGCAATTTCTGCATGTTCTCTTGACATTTCTGCAGGATACTGAGCCTCAAATAGATATAATTAAGTAACAATGTGAAAGAAAATGAAAGATCACCCTCCCCTTACCTAGAATAGAGTGATGTAATTTGCCAGCAAGTCTCCAGTTCAGAGCTTGGAAAAGTTACATTTCTAGACAAGAGCTCTTAGAATCTCCCAAATCCTTCCTTTGGGGAGTTGCCATCCAAAAAGTAACTTTTCCAAGCTCTGTTCCAGTTTGTGAACCCCTACCAACACTAAACAAACAAACAAACAAGCAAATAAACAAAAACCTCCATTGCAAGATGTTTTAAATAAGTGTTTTTTTAAAAAAATGAAATGAAAAATAATATTGGGGAATGGTGTCTGAATAACATAGGAATTGAGATTTGATTGTGCATATCAGGCTTGGGAAACGTGTACCCCCTGCCACAGATGTTGTAACTCACATTGGCCCAAACTATATTTCAAAATAACCCTCACATCAGCTGTAGCCAGAATTCCCAAATTGTTATATCCTATTAACTGTTAGGGGG
>NC_056526.1:27308105-27328882 GCF_019175285.1 Sceloporus undulatus | reverse complement strand
CTTTCACACATACAGTATAGCAGCTATGAGTACACTTTTTGCCATGACATGGCCCTTAGCAGATGAGTGTGGAATGGGGGTTTTGCGCACTGGGTGGTTCGAATTCGCGTTGTGTTTCGCAAAGTACCATCAACGCAGCATTCGAATGGCCCAATACGCAACAGCGGGAATGAGCGAGTTGCCGAACTGAAGGCGTACTGGCCCTCTTGTTTGGACCGGGTTGGGACAGTGCGCGTGATAAGGGGATTGGGATATCCGGATGTTTCTCTGTTCGATCTCAGGCGAATGGGTTAGGGTAGGAATCCCCGTCCTGAACTCCGTCGCAAGACCCCCAGATTCCAATTTTTACTCCGGTGGGTCTTTCCTCTTGCCGGTTCCAGGGAAGCGGGGGGGGGGGGGGCGGCTCCAGCGGCCTCCTCCTCCTCCTCCTGGCTTGAGAGGCATCCTGGCTGCATCCCAGGCAGGGAACAGGCGCGGGGCCGCTGGAATCGCGGTCCAGCAGCCCCTCCCTCCTCCCGGCTTGGGGAGCCAGCCTAGGCTGCCTCTCAGCCGGGAGGAGGAGGAGGAGGCCACTGGAACGGCGGCGATTGCCGCGATTCTAGCGGCCCCGCGCCTGTTCCCTGCCTGGATGCAGCCCAGGCTGGATCCCAAGCGCGGGAGGAGGAGGAGGAGAAGCTGCTGTAATCACGGCAACCCAAGAGAAGGCCATCCAGTCCAACCTCCTTCTGCCATGCAGGAACTCTTAATCAAAGCATCCCCATTGACTTCGATGGCCATCCAGCCTCTTTGACAGCGCGCTGAACTGCTCTTCCCCCCCCCCCCAGAATACATACACACAACACCCCACTCACACACACACACGCAGACCGGCATTGCTAATTTGTTGCAAGGGAAGGTCATGGTTACGTTAAAACCAAGCAGAATTAGAGAGGGAGAACAGTAACGGGCACGTTGTATCGCGATTGTTTAATGTGCATGAGCTGGCTCTCCAGCTTGTTTACCGGGCTGTCATGACGGGACCTCCCCTTTCACCCCAGACGCGTTTAAGGTCGCACCCATGCAGGGGCACACTGAGCATGTGCGAGGCGCGCGATACGAATCGGGACAATCCTCATGTTGAGCACCGTGTGACAAACATTCGCATGAATGCACTTCGCGCGAATGCGGATTGGCAATTTGAATCCTGCCCAATGCGGAAGGACTCCTAGGTATGACAGTACATTGCGTTATGACGCGGAATTCGAATCGCCCAGTGCAGAAGACCCCCAGTTCCACACTCATCTGATAAGGGCATATCCTACGAATGAGAACATTTGCAGTTCTTCTTCATGGTCTCTATGGCCTGATACAGACAGGCAAAATAAAGCTGCTTCGAGTGCACTTTGGAGGTATGCTGTTAAATGACACAGCATCCTAAGAGTCAGAAGCCGAACCAAGCCACACTTTGGTGCGGCTTCCAGACTCTTAGGAGCCATGCATCATTGAGAACCATACCTCCAAAGAGACCGAAAGCAGCTTTATTTGGCCTGTCTGTAATAGGGCCCAAGACTCACATAAAAAGGTGTTTGGGCCTTTCCCAGCCTTGGTTGGAACCTTGTAGAGTCGAGTTGCTTTTTGCACCTTCATTACTCTTTCCTCTGCCACATGAGTAGCAGTGTTAGGGACCTTGGCCTCATTTTTTGAACTGAATTTTGGGTTTTTACATTTTGTTCCTTTTGCTTGTTTTTTTGTTAATGCAGTTTATTTTCTTTTGATTTCTTTGATTTAGTTGGCTGATTAAAATCTTTTTTCTTTGTATGGTCTCTAAGGCCCTTATTCAAGAGAGGTGTACCTTGTGGTATAGTGGTTTGAGTGTTGGACTATGACTCGTTCAATTCCAACTTGGCCATGAACCTACTGGTGACGCTTGTAAGTCCCACACTCTTAACTCAGGGGAAGGCAATGGCAAACCTCCTCTGAACAAATCTTTCCAAGAAAACAACATGGTCGGTTTATCTTATGGTCTCCAAATCAGAAATGACTGAAGGCCACAACACCCACCATCTCATGGGGCTGGCGTTGCCTAACTGTCAGGCATGACCAGTGCCTTTTTTGCCTCAGAGTTGTTACAAGACCCAGTCCACTCTGCAACCATATTACTCAGCTGAGACTCCGCCTGGGGTCTTTGTTTAAAATTATGGATCAGGTCACACTGAAACTGGTTATAACCTCTTCATCTATTTGTAAGGCTCCTCTTCTGTCTGAAGCCTTGGCTCTACACAATCTAACATGTCTGGATCAGTTTGCTTCAACTGTTTCCTCAACTTCATTCTAGTCATTAAGATTGAACTACTCTTCCCTCAGCCTGCAAACCCAGTTTCCATAGGATGTTATCATGGAAGTTCAAGTGGAATCACAACACTGTCATTGGGTAGTGTGAAAACCATGAGCTCAGTTTTGAAAGTTTTTTTCCAAGAGATAACCAGTAAGAGAAGGGGGTAGGATAAACAGGAAAATAAAAGACGAGGCTTGTGAACATGACAGAAGGCAACTGATAAAGTGCTCTCTCTGAGAATTTGACTTTGCCCTGCCTTGTTATACAACTCTTTGTTTTGATTCAGTTTTCCAGGGATGTGCCAGGAGAATGGGGCAAGCTTCACACTCTTTCGAGAAACCGAGAGAAAAAAAAAAGCACATCTCCTTTCTAGCACTGAGGTCTAATGCTGGAGACCATCAGCTACAGGACTTTCTGCATTTAGGTGATTTGTTAGGTCAGTTCCTCCTCTGCCGCGGAGAATGAGATATTCAAATACCTGTCCAAAGTAAAGCATTTCCAAGACTGTGATATCATGCCTATTGTATTACTACTCTGGCTTTAACTTTTGTAGAGGTACTTTGATAATGGTCGATGAAATGCTGTGTCCTTTTTTGAATGGATTATTTTTATTTAGTTATTTCAATTTTGGTTTTTTAAATATGTTCTGTATCTTATTAATCAATTCATAATCAATTAATTAATTTGTTTATTTGTGTATTAAGGATTTTAGTTAAAGAACGATAATCCTCAAGATAGCGTAATTACAGTACAGCTCACCTCCACTACTAAGCCAAAGAGCGCGCATTGTCGGAGATGAATCCAGTGGTCATGTGGCCAGCATGACTACACAGAACCTTCCCACCAAACTGGTACCTTTCTATCTACTTGCATTTGCATGTTTTTGAACAGCTGAGTTGGCGAGAAGCTGGGAACTAGTGAAGGAGCTCACCCATATCGCAGGCACTAGGGCCTTGAACTGCAACCTTCCATTTTCCGATCATCAGACTGGCATCTTAACCACTAAGCTGCCACATCCCATAAATAGCACAACAGTGTAAAATGTTTGTCTGCCTAATCTGTTATAAAATAGTTTTCTGTTGTTGACACCTTGTCCAGGGCCTGGAACTGCATCAGAACAAATTCTCTGCCACAGTATTAAAATGGTGCTTTTCTCATCACCCCATTAATGTTCTACAAATCTGTCCACTTTCTCCTAAGCAAATGTACTTGGGATCCTCGGATAATACGAAAGGGGACTGTCACTGTTATATCTGTATTTCTAAATTTACCAACAAACTGAATGCGATGGACAATATAAGATTCCCAAAATATGTTCCTGCAACATCTAAGAAGTGGTTTGTGTGTGTGTGTGTGTGGGGGGGGGGGGGGTTGTGCTAAGACATGCCAGTGCAAATGACTAAATAAAAAAGTAGGAAATGGTAGGCTATGTCAGGATGTTGATCAATTTTAATAAGCAAGTTGGGAAATTTCATCTGTTCTCATAATAGGAGGTTCATAAACTATAACTCCTTTTTCCTCATAGTTTTGTTGTTGTTTGCTTTTAAGTCAAGCCTGGGCTCATGGTGCACGGCGAGTGGATGAGACATCTCCAAGACGCCATCCTCCACTGCTCTGCTTATGTCCTGTAAATTCATACTTTTACCCTCTTTAATAGAGTCTATCCATGTAGAAAGCCTTCTGTCTTTCTACATCCACCCACCTTTCCCAGTATTATTATATTTCCAATGGATTCAAACTTCTTGTAATGTGGCAAAAGATGACAAAAGTCACTATCATTAGTGGCTTTTATAAAGACCACCAGCTTTCCAGCTATCTTCTGTCATTTTCCTACCCACCCTTTGAAGGAGGGCTTTCACAGAATTAAGATTTCAGCAAATGCCAATTGCCTTCCTGGAGGCAAGGATCGCTGCCATTCCTGTAACTGACCAACTGTATATTTGTGACAGCACATTATCAGTTGTTCTTGTGCACTATATACTAGCTTTAGAGCGTGTCTGTTGTCACAGTTCATATCACAATGCAGTGGCTGGCCAACTGCAATCATGTACTTTTTTGTGATCTGATGAGTGGAACATATTTCTTATTGTTTTGCAGTGTTTTCAGTTGCAGCAAATAAATCAGATGAAACCCTGAGTCATCGGTATCTGATAATAAAAGTGTGACATTTTGGAAAGTTAATATGGGAAATTATAAGATTTCTTTCTGAGCTTCTGACTTATCTTAATAATTTTTCTTAAACCTTTATATATGACTATAGAGGATTTCTATGATATATGTAATATAATATACTGTATTATGTATTTGCTCAATAATAGTTCTCAGTAGTTGTGTTTTACTATGCATGTTTGCAGTGACCTGTGGCTATATGCAATAAAAGTTTGGACTGGGAATGGAAACAAATTTGCTACCACATTTCTGCTCTTAATAATTACTTGGCTCACACTCAGTTTCTTCCTCCTAAATACTAAACTGATGCCTGTCTTTTTGTGCAAAAATGCAAGCTTTACTTGTGTGGGTGACTTAGCAGCATGAGGTTTCCATTCAGTGAAGCTAATTGTCACCCCTAATAGCCACAGAAGTGCAGATGAAAATCATGTTGAAGCTTTGAGCAGATGGACCATGTCAAAACATGTATGCCATTTGTTGCTGTTTTGTCCTTTAGCTGTGCCTTCACGTAACTTCTTGCAGCAAGTTGGCTTCTGTGAGAACAGAATGTGGATCTCCAACCTTGGTTGATTTAGCATGGTTCTTTTTACATTCATGACATAGCATTATGATGTAGGATTGCTCCCAGGGGCATTATATTGTAGGAAGGCAGCTAGGTTGCTGTAACAGATGAGTTGTCATTGAAGCAGACACCATGATTTATTTTTTTGTTCACTCTAGGCCCTCCCTCTTTACCTCTTCAAACCCATCAATATCCATGAGACTACAATGTAATGCAGTGGTCAAAAATCAATGCAAAATGCAGTGCATGTGCAAACAACAGGAGAGTAGTGTCCAGATGGAAGATGTAGTAGTGCCACTCTATTTGCTTTGGTCAGATTTCAGCTGCAATACTGTGTCCAGTATGGGCACCACAGTTCATGAAGAAAGCTAGATATGCTGGTACATGTTTCAAAGAGGGTGAGGAAAGATTGCCTGGAAAGCAAGCTCTACTGAGGAATGACTTTAGGAACTGGGTAGTTTAGGCTGGAGAAGAGAAGAGAAGAGCTCAATGACAGTCATTTAAATACCTGAATGGATGTCATTTAGCAGATGAAATGTGGTTGTTTTGTGCTGCTCCAGAGACTAGAATAAATGGATTCAAATTCCAAGAAAAGAGAACCACTTAAGCATTAGGCAGAGCTTCTTAAGAAGCTGGTCACACAATTTGAAAGCCATTATTTACTCACAGTCAACTTTCAGTTTGGCAGCTGATTGTCCCCCAGTTGTCATCACTGAATAAGTTGCATTGTCAGCTTTGGTTGCTTCTTCAATGATCAGAGTATGCTTTTTACCTTCAACTTTCACTTTGTATCGAGATTTCCCATCAAGGGGCAGCTCAACGCCATTTTTAAACCTGGTTAAGAATTTTTAAAAAACAAGTAGTAATTGTTTTGCTAGCAATACTACCAAAAAAAACCACAACCAAAAACAAAAACAAAAACAAAAATCCCAGGCCTCACAGTCCTCACCCATTTGTCCTAGAATTATATATTTGAAGAACCAGTATTACTATATCACTGACAATGCTTATCACAAAACATCTCTTTTTCAGTGCTATCCTATTAGATGAAGTCAGTCCTCTGTATCCACATTTTTTTAGTCACAAATCCAAGCATCCACAGATTGAAAATATTAAAAAAAATGTTTAAATTTCAAAAAATAAACCTTGATTATGGCATTTTATATAAGGGACACCATTTTACTATGACTATGAACATCCATAGATTTTAGTTTCTACAGGGGATCCTGGAACCAAACCTCAGCAGGTACCAGGGGCCCACTATAATAGTCATTTCTGGGGAAAACTGCTCTCCTGAACAGCTAATCATTCAAGAATCAGGATGTAAATACATTATTTCATGAAACCTGTAGTCATTTATGTGTGTGTGCATGTGTGTGTGGAGGGTAACCTCCCTATTCTGTTGGCCTTGGGTAAATAATAACCTTTTTACAAAGCTGCACTGCCCATTTTTCTTGTCTCTTCAGCACTCTCTCTCTCTCTCTCTGTTTACTCTTCACTTTGGCTTGATCTATCCTGTGAGCCAGCAGACCAAATTCAGATATCCATAAACGGTTTCATTCAATGTTCATCCAGTTGTCAAGCACAGGGTGTGGACATCTGTCAGTCTTATTTTTGTTACATTTCTCGGAATCCCATCAGCATTCTCATTAAAGTTCTGTCTTGGACTGTGAGACTTCCTCAGCTTTCTTGAATATGCATTGAAAACTGTGCACAGTTTTTTTTCTAATGTATGCATTTTGTAAGTATAGTGGTTTGAGTGTGAGACCAGTACTCTGGGAGACCAGGCTCCAAATCCCTGTTCAGTCATGGAAACCCACTTGGATGATCTTGGAAAAGTCATACTCTTGCTGGCAAACCCACTTTGAACAAATCTTGCAACAAACAAACTAACAAACACCCAACAACAACCCCATGGTAGGTTCATCTTAGGATTGTCATAAGTCAGAAATGACTTGAAGGAGTTCAAGAACATAATACATTTTATATTAATTTCCGCATTGACTAAAAGTGATGTATGCAACAGTTGTATGTGCCCTTGCAATGTATCCCTTTGGCAGTCTTAGGAAATGTGAAATTTATATTTTCATAGGGAAATATAAAGCCAACTTCTTATTTTACAGCCCTAGACAGGCAACAACTAGTGATTAGCTAACTGATAAGTACAGCAGTGGTCATTTTGCTAACACTTGGAATAATGGAATAATCACAGACATATCATAACACAGAATTCAAAGACATAGCTGTGTTAGTCTGGATCAGTATGGAAGGGGATCTTGCAAGACCTTTCAGACTAACTGAGGCCCAAAACACATGGGCAAAATGATGCAGCTTCAGGCCACATTGGGGGCATGCCATTTACACAACACACACTGAACTCAGCTGAAGCTGCGCCAAGGTTGCGCCAACAAAAAAGAACCGGAACAAGAAGGAGCTCATAGAATGTGTGTTATGGGGGGGGAGGGGAGCAGGGAGATATGAGAAATTTGGATTAATGAATAATTTATGGCAAATGTGTAGCAGAGCCAGTGTGGCGTAGGGGTTTGAATGTTGGAATGACTCTGGAGAGCCAGGGGGTAGATTCGCTCAGGGGTCGGGAACCCACTGACTGACCGTGGGCAGTCACACTCTCTCGCCTCAGGGAGGGGCATGGAAGACTTTCTATGAAAAAATTGTGCCAGAAACCCGATGTGGTTTGGCGCTTAGTGTAGCCATAGTAAGATGACTTGGAAGACACACACGGAACAGCAACAATGCAAATGTACGGATGTAATGGGACATGCCAAACGTTTTTCCAAAAAGTACCTTATCAGGGACTCATTCTTAGGCCAGAGTTCACTGATGTCATGTGTTGACAAGACACAACTTTCTCCACTGCCTGCTTTGAGGGACTATTGTGAGAGTGGCTCATGGTTTTGGCTTCCCTTATGTGCTCCGTAGCCAGCAGTCTCTCTTGTTATTCTCTATCCATAGGCTCGAGAAAATACAGTGGTGCTCGGGTTACGAAGGAAGGGTCGTGGTCCGCCATTCCTTCGGGAACCCGAAAATTCGTAACCGACACACTTTTCCGTTAGGCACTGGAGCCTATGCTGGCACTTTGCGCATTTGAATTTCGCGCGAATGAATTGTCGGAACGATATTCGTAACCGAACAGTTTTTGCCATCCAACGTTGTGTCGTATCCGGAGAATTTGCGTACCGACATTTCGTAGCCCGAGGCACCACTGTACTTAAATAGACATATAGAGGTCTGGCCTTGGCTTTCCACTCCACAAATCCATCTGGGAAGTAGACTTAAGTCGATGAAAGCTCATACTGCCAATTGCCTTGTTTCAGTACTCTCTAAGGGGCTAAAAGAGATCTCGCACATACGGATTCTAAGACTACACGCTTGCCTTGAATCCATACATAGTATAGGCTGGATGAGTCAACTTTGGTGTTCAGGTTTCTGTCTTGCATTTTAGTTTTGGGGGTGCTGCTGTAAGGCAGAAACGAGTTGGAAGAGCCAAAACAACAAGCAAAAGGCACAGCTGGTTAAGGCACATACAAAGTGAAATCAAAGATTCAGCATGGAGAGAGTTGTCACACAGGACAAATCCGTGCAGAGAACTAGGATGTAAACTGAAAACAACCCCTCTGCATGCTGTTTTTCGGTAAGTGTTGGGGGTTAACCCAAAGCAGAAAGTTGAAAAACCCGAAAACAGTTGTGTGGGATGTTTTTTCAGGACAACGTTGCTGAAGAGAATAGACGGCAAAAAACCACTGGCAAAGCCCTTTTACTTTGCTAAATTCCAAAGGTACAAGGAGCTTTCCGTTTGGAATGGTCTTGTTATTTCTCTGTCACGCCAGCATGGCTGACAAATGACACTCGACGGGCCGGAGGTTAAATTCCAGTCCTGCCCAGGATTTTACTCTCCTGTGACAAACTCCCTTGAGAGTATTTTACAGTCGTGTTTTAACTTGGTTTAGTGTCATATTTTATTAATTGTTAATGGCTTGTTGGGGGTTTTAGTGTGCGCCAGGGGCAGGCTTTGTTTCATTCTGGATGTTGTTTTGTCTCTCCTTTGTAAAGCGCTATGGAAAGCTTATGGCACTAGCCAATAAACGTAATAGTAATAATATATATAGAG
This sequence comes from Sceloporus undulatus, assembly GCF_019175285.1. Classification (NCBI taxonomy): domain Eukaryota; kingdom Metazoa; phylum Chordata; class Lepidosauria; order Squamata; family Phrynosomatidae; genus Sceloporus; species Sceloporus undulatus. The sequence goes on along the minus strand of NC_056526.1, from coordinate 27,319,708 downwards.
AGGACTATTAATAGAGAGACCGTGATAATCAATCCAAAGTCAAAGCCACAAATGTGGAAGGGATGGAGTGTATGGGTAGGTTTGCCACTCCCACAATGCATTGGGAAGAAGACTGAAGTCTAAGGAAAGCGCCTGGGCAGAATTCTTCTTTCAGTGAGTCTCAGGTGTGGCTACAAAAGGTCTTAGGCTTCAGTAAAGTCAGAACGAAAGTGAAAGGGCGAGTCTGCTTCTCCTCCACTGAGTAAGAAGAGCTTGAGCAGGACCCTTCCTGTAGTAGGGCTGCGGGCTCTCCAGGGAGGCCAAGGGGGGGGGGGGGGGTTGGGTGCTGTTACAGTATGCACAGAGTTGCACAACACGCCCTAGCAAAGCCGGTGTGTGTGTGGTGTGGGAAATTCCTCTCCAGACTTGCTGGAGTGGGACTCTCTGAAAAGTTTTGGCTTTGTGGAGGAGACTTTGCAGGCAAGCCTCCCTGAAGAGAGAAGAGGAGGGAGGAGGAGGAAGACCTCTCTTTTTTTATCTCCTCTGAGGGCGGAAAAGAGAACCGGCACATTTTGGAAGGAGAACAGGTTGCTTTTGAGGAGGGGGAGTTGTCTGATGCATCCACACTGCAGAACAATCCCGTTGAGACCGCTTACTGCCTGGCTCAGTGCTAGGGTCCGGGGGATGGGTTTTTGTGTGGCGCCAGGGTCTGCTGACAGAGGGGGCTAAAATGTCTCACAAAAGGCCAGGTCCCAGGGACTTGCCTAGCCTGAGGCGGGGCACTTAAAGCGATCATATGGATTAGTTCCCGCTTTGGACCAAATTGGCGGGGTTTTTTTTTGGGGGGGGGGGGTTCGTGAGGGGCTGGAGGAGTGGGTTGAGGGGCAGGGAAGGGAGGGGGGTAAATCAACGGCACAGCAACCACCTCTAATAATCTGTCTTTTGTCTTCCCAAGGGTGGCTTGGCATCAGGCGGCCTTTGGGGCGAGGCGGGCCAGCGGCTCTCTCTGCGCCCCTCGCCCAGAAGTTGGGTGACTTCAGGGCTTGTGACTTCACTGGCCTCCTGCTCATGCCTGGCCCCGGGGGAAGGGGCGCCCCTGGTGCCGCCGGGAGGAGCGGCAGGGGCAGAGGAGGGCAGGGCCCCTGGGCGCCAAGGAGCCCAGCTGGGCCCAAGGAGCGCCCTTCCTGCGGCGCTGCTGGTCCTGGTCCCTCGGGCTTCCCTCTCCTGACGGTCATCGCCGGTGCTGGAAGGCCATGTGGAGCCCTCTCCGTACATCAGGTGAGTAGGAGGGCCCCCTTCCAGGAGTGGACAGCCGCTTCAGGAGGGAGAGCGGGGACTCCCAGCAATGGGTGCAAGCTCAGGACGCGATCCCACCTCAACCATTAGGAGCAGCTCCTGCGAGTAAGAGGTCTTCAGCCGTGGAGACCACCTCCGCGAGTAGTGGGTCTCCTTCCTTGGAGGTCTTTAAAACAGAGGCTGGATGCATCTGTAGGATGTGCTTTGATTCTGAGTTCCTGCATGGCAGAATGGTTGGGTTGGATGTCCTCAAAGATCTGTAATGATGCAGTGGTTGTCATATTGCATTATTAGCCCTGTTTAAATATTGAAGGAATGTCAGATTGAGGCTGGAGCAAAATTGTTTTCTGCGCTCCAGAGATGGGGACAGGGAGCAAGCAAACTACAGCGAAAAGAGATTTCCACCTTAACATTAGGAGGAGGCTTCCTTAGAGTAAAAGCTGTTCAAAAAGTGGAAGAGACTCACTCAGCGCGTGTCGCGAGTCTCCTTCTTTGGAGGTCTTTACGCAGAGGCTGGATGCCATCTGTCAGGGATGCTTTGATTGAGGTTCCTGCATGCAGGGTTGGACTGTGGATGGCTTACTGAGGTCTCTTCCAGTTCTATTGATCAACTTTTCAGGTCTCTGATTCTATCCTATATTTAAGCCTTTCATCAGGCGGCACTCCACATGTTTCATTTGGAGCATGGACTAAGATAGCCGGAATTTATATTCTGAGTGCTTTTTAAAACTTTTATTGACCCTGCCTACATTTGTGTTGAATGTCCTTACATTTTCTTGTTGTCCGATCATCTTGAATTGCCTGCGTTGACCTCCTTTGCCGTTTATGACAAGTGATCAAACTGGGAAGGGGGCCCAGGGCTGAAAGGACGAAATGGGCCCAGACGCAGAAAGGGACTATTGGGCTGTTGCCACCTGGCAGAATTAATGCAGTTTCGGACACACTTTACTGCCATGTTTCCCTCCCGTGGAATCCTGGGATGTTGCAGTTCTTTTGTGGCACCAGAGCTTCAGACAGAGAGGGCTAAGAACAGAGAGAAGGCCCTGTCACACTACCCAGTTTCTGCGCCATTGACTCCACTGGTATGGTTCCATAACAATTGGAGTCCTTGGATATGCGGGGTTCAGCAGGTGGTTTATTTAGAATGCCAATCAGACCACCCCTTATGCCTCATCAGACTTACAACGCCCAGGATTCCATAGATGCAGCCATGACATTTAAAGTGGAGCATAGTCTTAAATGTGTAATATGAAAAGAGTTCCTAAGTGTTAATAACATGATCTTGTTTGTAATGTGTCTATGGGCCGGTACATACTGCCCCTTTGGGGCGGCTGACCCGCCCCTTTTAGCAGCCCTGCAGCCCCCATCCAGAGGTTCCGGCCATGAGAAGTGTACCAAAATGCAACTTCTCTGTGGCGAGAAAGAAAAAGGGGTTGTCATTGGGGTTCATGTCGTTTGTGGCTGCGGGAGGGAATGAGGGGCACCAGACGGAGCTCTGTTTTGGAGTTCTATTTCGGAGCTCCTTCTTGTTGCACAGCCAGGGCTTCTGTAAGCGGGCCTGGGGGCAGCGCACGGATGTGATGCCACACACGCGCTCGTTTGGACGTTATCACATGCGTGAACATCATCACGGTGGCCCCGTGTACGATGGAGGCTGCCATTATTTTACCGCACTGAACACTAATAGGGTTGCAGGGCGTGCGGACACTCCGTCCCTGGGCAAAACTTAGTACGTGGCCAGGCCGCGCAAAGCACCAGTCTGCATCATGCTTATGTTATATGAAGTAATTTTTCACTAGGACTTCCAAGTAAATAAGAATAATGTGAGGAAGGCAGTTTAACAATGACCGTACAGACAGGGCCAAAATACAGCTGTTTGGGTCCTTTGCGGTATGCTGTTTAAATGATTTCATGCCTCCTAAGCTTCCGGAGCCACACCCCAAAGCCATTGCTCCCGTCCTAAAGATTGGAGGTGGTCTTGGTGTGGCTTCCGGACTGTTATGACGCCCCATCATTTAAACAGCTGACCTCCAAAGTGACCCGACGCCGCTTTATTTTGCCCTGTCTGTACGGGGCCAATCATGCCAATTATGTCGAAGAACAGTGAATGGAGAGTCCTGTCTGTTGAGCTCTCTTGTTGGCGGTCTGTGGCTGCTCTCTAGAGAGGTTGCTCACGTGCGCATTCCTTAGACAAGGCCTTCCTTTAACAAAAGCTGCAAACTGAAGTTTTTAGCCCAACTCATCCCCTCTTTTTTTTTTAAAGACAGGAATTTATTTTGTTATAAAAATCTTTTCTGGGGAACTGGAAATATGTTTCGGATTATATCTGGAACTTCATGTAGAATGCGTAAGTTCTACATTAACTCCGTGAGAGTACATATATGTAAAATTGGCTGTGCATGTGTATAGAAGGAAGAATTGGAGCCATGCCATGTGGGGAAAACAGCTCTGGGGGAAATTCTCCATCCTTTTTCAGAGCTTCTTTTCCTAGTGGTTTGCTTTCTGAAAAACATTGTTAAGCGCTGCATGACACGGAGAAATTTGACAGTGAAGCTTTCACCTGTCATTGCAGTGAAGCAGCACCTGTTGACCCTTCCTTTCCTGTCTGCAGCTATTGAAAGTACAGTTATTGTACCTCTTCAAGAAAAAAATTGGCCACCCCCTACAGTGGATTGGGTTTCCAGGGACCCCTTTTTGTTGCTTTCCAGTCCACCCTGATATTCCCACAATTTTTCAGGTGAATTTCCTGTCAAGCTCTTCCAAGAGCTCCGATGGTGGCAGTTGTGATTTTACAACCTTCCCCCACCCAGCACTCAAATGAAATGGGAGGGAAACTAAAACAGGAAATAAACTTCAGGTCACTCTGGGTGTGTTGTGATTTTTCAGGAGGCAAAAATCAAGCATATATTCCGCCCAACCATTTGTCAGGAAGGGAACTTCCCTACCCCTTCTTTCCATTTCTGCTTGGAACCAGGGTCATTTTTTCCCCTCTCCAGAAGACTTTCTTTGAAAAAACAAAAATGAAAGGAGTGTGGTGTGGGGCACAGTAGAGATCTGAACCTTAAAGCCACCTGGGATTTTCCAGCTAAAGATAATTCATATAATCTTCCGGGAAAGGGGGAGAAGAGAACATTATTTACTACTGTGGTTTTAATACTGTAGTCAATTGTCAATCTGTTCATACGGTATCTGCTCTTGCCATGAGGACAAGATTCTGTTGAGGATTTCCCGAGCATCACGTGACAAATGAACATTTTGCACCTGGACCTTATTCTAGAAAACAATTTTGAGTGGTCTTTGGAAATCTTTGCCCCACAGGATTTGAGGGAATACCTTTTTCCTATGGGTATTTTGCACGTGGCATGGGAAAGTATTTTGTGCTTTGGAGTAATTTGTAGGGATGAGATATGGGGATCATCTAGCTTCTAGAATTCAAAATCTTTGAATCTTACTTTTTATTATCTATTCTATGCATTCTATGGCTCCCTGAGTCCAGTAGCCAGTATGGTACTCGTGTGCTGATTGCGGCTTGGAATGAGGCTATTTGTCCAAATAGTTAATTTGTCCACATTGGCCACTTGATGAGTGGGTTGATTCATATTTGTAATCTGTGGCATAACCCTTTAGCAAACATGGCCCAGCCTTTACATACAGGTTATCTCATCACTGTGTTCCATATTAATTTTTCAGGAGAGTTTGTACAGAAGCTCCCATCTTCTTATATTCATGACCATTTGTTTAACTGCCGGATGCCCACAATATATGACAAGACTTTCTCAAGTTTATAAACTGTTTTATGGATAATGTGCAAGGCAACCCTCCACATATGACTGAAGGCAAAAAAAGACTTGCTTTCTAAATTAACCACAAATGATTTACTTGATTTCACTAGCTGAAATTAAGATTTAAATCGAACTATTCGTCATTGAGACACGGACTGAGAATACTTCATTTCTGGGAGTTGTATATGTTGATTGATCAAACATTTTGCGTTCCTTTAGGAATCTGAATAGTTTCAGAATTTCCCAATTTGCATATCGGTTTGTTGTTCCTATTTTGTTTTGCTTTCGCGCATCTCTTCAAGTTCATTTAACCTGTTTTATTACACTTGCCATTCTTTGGGGTTCAAATTGAAGTGCTGTTTTGATGAATGTGCAACCCCTGCTTATGAAACCCCTCTCTTCCTTTTGGAGAAGGGAATGATACAGAGCAATCTGAATTGGATTTCGAAAGCTATCATGCCTCCTGTGGAACGGAGTTCCAGAGGACTGGGAGCAACCACCAAGAAGGCTGTCCTCTCTCATGTCCTCACCAAGTGAGCCTTTGATGGTGGCTGGGGACCAAGAGAGATCTTCCCCTAAAGACCTAGCACTCTGGCAGGTTCATATGGGGCGAACAGTCTTTACACCAATTCTTCCCATGAGGATCAACTTGGCGAATAACTTCATATCATAATAGAAAGGAGAGGAAAGCCATATTTCAAAAGAGAAGATTACTGGCATGTTTACCTTCATATTTTGAAATATTTCAAATCTTCCAAATGAACAAACCTAAAAGGCCCATTCAATCTTTCTTGTTTTACTTATCATATTATGGTCCAAACTTAAAAAAGAAATTTACTCATACTTCTAGCCCTCTTTTCAATTCACCTTTCCTTGTCCCCCTAACCTAAGGTGCTACCGGGACTGTAGCTCCAGTAGAGGGTACTCACTGTGGGGTTCCTCAGGGGGCTTTTTGTCCCGATGTTATTAACATCTATATGAAGCCGCCTGGGTGAGATATAGGAGTCTGGTGCTGGGTGTATCAGTACGTTGGATGACCCAAATCTATTTCTCCATATCTCGTCGTCGGCCTCGAATTCTGATGGCATCTCTTCTCTCAATGAATGTCTTCAGGCGGTATAGGTTAATGGGCGGATGAGGATAAAAACCGACTGAAAACTGAATCAGACAAGACGGAGGCTCTGGTAGCGGTCCCCGCCCCGAAACCAAGAATTGGGTTGCAAACTCAGTCCGGATGGTGTCACACTCTCCTCCAGTGACTGTGTTCGCAGTCTGGGGGTGCTCCTTTGGACTCGTCGCTCCTGATGACAAATAAGGTAAGTCCGACGGTAGGCAGTGCCTGTTATCAGTTCGGCTGATACGCAGCTGCGGCCCTTTTCTGGAAGTAATGGATCTCGAGTACGGGTTGTGCACCGTGGTAACCTCCACGCCTTGACTTCTGTAATGACACCTCTACATGGGGCTACCCCTGTGCTTGACTCGGAAATTAAGCTGGTTCAAACATGCAGTCCAGCGCTTGTCTCAGGGAACATCTTGGAGGGCCACATTACTCCGGTTTTGAGGTCACTCAATGGTGCTATCAGCTTCCTGGCCCAGTAACAAGGTGTTGGTTATCACCTTTTTTTAAGCCCTAAATGGGCTTGGGTCCAAGCTATCTCCGGGAACCGCCTCCTCCCGTACAATCTCCCCGCGTCTCGGTCCTCTGGGAAGGAACTTACTGCAGCCTTCAATCTGGTTGCGGGACCCTCCAGAGGGCGTCTCTGCTGTTGCCCCCAAACTCTGGACTGACCTGAGATGCGATCGTCAGATAACATCATTAGAAGCTAAAAAAGCGGTCAAGTCAAGATGGCTCTCTTCCGGAGGCCTTTCCAGACTAATATCCCAGCCTAGGTTCCCTGATTCCCTCATTCCTCCCCGTGGCCCCATCTCAGTTGCTGGTCGAGATCAACAGAGGGATATTCAGGTTTTCATTGCTGTTTTTAGCTTGATGTGTGTTTTTAATTTTATACTGTTAATATGTCTTAAGGGGGGGAGGCGAATAAAGTGTTTTTAATGTATCTTTTATATTATACTTTTGTCACGGCCCGGATTGGTTGCCAGAGGGCGGTCATTAAATAACTATTATTATTATATTATTAACTGTGCATTTTTGAAATGGGCTAATAGTTTATAATTACACATTTTGCTTTTGGAATTACTTGGATCTTTCTGTTTCCTGGGTTAACAAATATTTTAGGATTTTTAAAGCTGTCAATGTTGGTATATGTCGGATCCTCCAACAGGCCATTCATAATTGGGCTCAGGAGATTGAAACAGGCCCTCTGGGTAATTGCAGCCAACCTAGTCATTGTTGGCTGCAGTAAATTTTCCCCATAGGACTAAGCTTGTGGGGTGGATTATATGAAGAAGGTGATCCACCCAAGTAGGCTGGACCCAGGGCATGACGGGCTTTAAAGTCATCACCCTCACCTTGTACTGTGCCCGGCAAAAAAACTAATGGGAGGCCAGTGAAGAGATTATTTTAAAATCGAGTGTTATTGGTCACTCTAGATTCTGGTTTGACTAATCTGGCCGCCATGTTTTGAACTAATTGAAGTTTCCAGATTAGGGCACACGGGTAGTTCCATTGTAGAGAATATTACACGAAATCAAGTCTTGGGGGCTACCAGTGCATGTGCCACCGTTTCCAAGTCCCCTGGCTCCAGGAAAGGATGCAGAGTGAAGCTGATAACAAGCACTCCTGGCGTCACATACATCTAGTTTGACATCTGAAGCACTGAATCCAGGCGCACTCCCAAGCCTGCGGGACACAGTTCATTTAGGGAAAGTTGGACCCCCTTCCAGGAACAGGTTGACATATCTCGCCGTGAAGACAGTGGAACGCATAACACATCAGCGCTTAACTTTTCCAGGATAGAGAAACCCACTTGCTTCCAGATGATACAAGAGTCCAAGTATTCGCAAACAGAGGAAACCCTTTCAGGCAACCAATATTTCATTTTTTTCCTTCCTTTCATAAACTCCCCCTACGCAGGCAAAACGAAACATATTCCTCCATTCATGGAACGTTTAAGTTTCTTCCTCCTATTCACTCTTGTCCTTCTAAGAAGGTAAAGGTGACCTCTTCATTCCAGCAGCCAAATATCAGTTGCTACAAAACTCCAATTGCCTTTTTCATTTCTTCCCACTTACCAAATCTAGGCAAGTAAAAGAAAGCAAGTTCAATTAGCCTTCTCTCACCATCATGCCAGTAACTCCAAACAGCCATGATCTCTCACCTGCCCTCCTCACTCTCCCCTTCTGGCATAGAGAAATGGGGGCCGTATCAACACTGCAGACATAATCCAGTTTGACACCACTTTACCTTGTCATGGCCAGTGCTGTAGAATCTGCGTAATTGTAATTTTGTGGACCCATTTAGCCTTTCTGGTGCACACAACAAAAAATACAGTTCCTAGACTTCTATAGCATTGAACCATGGAATAACATGGATTATTTCTGCAATGGGATTGCCGTCTGGAGAGCGGAGCGATATATTGTAGGTAAGGCTTTTGTTGTTGTTTATTTCTGGGAACTGTCAATTTGAAATGTTTGTAAATCAGTGCAACACAACTGTAACTCATCTGTCATTTTCTATTCTTTTCATTTGGCAGAGTTAGTGAAGCTGGTGGCTCCCATGTTCAGCACTAGTCAGTGAATCCATCTTCTAAGGCCTGATACAGACAGCCAAACTATAAGCTGCTTCGAGTCACTTTGGAGGTAGTATGGTGTTTCAATGATACCTGCTGTCTACTAGTCCCGAAGCTGCACCAAAAGCCCACGCTCCAGTCCTAAGGATGGAGTGCATCTTTGGTGCGTTCCCGACTCTTAGGACGCATGATCATTGAAAACTCTGGCCAGTTACGACAGGCCAAAATAAAGCTGCTTCGAGTCACTTGGAGGTATGGTATTTCAATGATGCATGCACCTAAGGGTCCAAAAGCCACACCAACGCTGCATCCTCTTAGGACAGGAGCGTGGTTTGGTTGTTGGCTTTTGGCTCTTCGTGACGCATGCATCTTGAAATCCCATTTACCTCCAAGTGATCGAAGCAGAGCTTTATTTTGGCTGTCTGTAACAGGGGGCCCCTATCTCCCAAAGTGACTCGAAGCAGCTTTATTGGCTGTCGATAGGGCCTACGTGTAGCCCCACCCTTTACATCAGGTCTGCACCTAATTTTGGAGATATGTTTTAGCATTTTGGATAGATTGTTAAAGACCAGCCTAAAATTCAGTTGAACCCATTGTCCGTGCTGGCATCATTACAGTTGTTTATTTTTGTTATGTGCCTTCAGGACCAACTTGACAAGGCCACCCCGATTGTTTTGTTTATGGACGAGCCAGGATTTGAATTCTGGTCTCCAGAGGTCCTAGTCCATACTTAACCCACTATTAGCTATGATGGCTGTCATTGCAGTAGTATAGCCCCCATACTATACAGGGACCAGACCTGTTGTTTCACTTACTGTATTTTCTGGCGTATTACGACTGCTTTTAGACCCGGAAAATCTTCTCAACCAGTCGGGGAGGGTCGTCTATATGCAGGGGGTTCTTTAGGGTGGGTGATGAAATTCGAGCTGGAGGAGAATCTGTGGTTGCCGCATATGGTGGGGGGGGGGTACTCAAAATGGCACACGTGCTTGCATTCCCATTGTATTGTTGACCATATGAACGCCGGAAGGGATGCACTGTACAAGTCCGGTTAGAAACGAAAATCTTGGCGAAGCCGGGCGGGCTGGGCAGGCCGGGAGAGCTGACCCATCCAGTAGGCTTGGCAATTACAACAAGTTTTCTGCTCAGTACCTGACATGGTCATAAGCATTTGAATAAACTACAATATTGAAATCAAATCTGATTGCTTTTAAATTTTTATTGGTTGTGCGTTGGAAGAGGCGGTAGTCTTCTTACAGCGAGTATATCCCTAACTCTCTATTTCAACTGAAAAAATTGTGGGTGTTATACGCCCAGTCATCTTTTATGCCGGAAAAATATTGACCTATGTAAAAAAAAAAGTTTTCTAGGACCTCCAGTTCATTCTCTATAAATAGTTGGGACTTAAAATCTTATTTTATTTGTATCATGTCTGTCAATTCTGGAAATACTCCTCCTTTAACATAAAAAAAAGCCCACAAGCTACTGGACACTCATATAAATTGCTAACCTGGCTACAATCTGTATTAGTCACATGTGGCCTAAAAGAGAAAAACTGTTATTTGCCACACGTTGCCAAGGCCAGTGGCTATTCGCGGAAAGCACATATGCATCTGTAACTAGTTACCAATATTTGGTAGAAATGTTTAGCCCTACAACAACATCTAATAACAACTAAAATACGAAAAACGTTCTCTACTTGAAAGGTTTAGGAGAAAGAAAGAAGAAAACTAAAATGCACACACACACCATAATGGTAAGCTTCTGAAGTTCAAGTGGCTTCTTCATCAGGCACAGGTGTTACAAATCAAACAGGAGAAGGGAAAATGACAACATTGGCCTAATTTTGTCAAGATGTTGTTCATCGTTTGTCTGAATCAGATGGTTAGAGAGAATATCCAGTAAGCAGATGCAATCCTCCTGGCCAGGTAGGCTCTTGCGAGATAAAGAATCCATAACACTCCAGGACAATAATAACTCATTGGCAAACACAAAACGAACCACCTTGTGCATCTATGTCTCTCAAAACTTTTGGAGCTGAACAGATGGATGGGGAAACCAGGTGGAAACACCCGTCCACAAGAGCCAGCTCCAAAGATGGACTGAAAACCCACCTGAGCAATCTAAAGATGCAGCATCAAGCTGTACCTCTTTGTTGTTGTTTTTACCTCCACCCCGTAGATGTACACCATTGCATTAATACATTGCCTATGGCTGCCAATTACATTATTTGTCCTGCCACAGTTGCCATACAACTGGATGCCCTGTGTGACCGAGGCCACACAGTTGCACAATAAATACCAAACCTGCTATGGTGCTAGTGGTGCATCCATGAACCCAGTTGAAACATTGGCGGCCCAATCTGGAATTCACCACAAATATGACCCCTTTCCTCCCTTCACCTATGACTCCTGTTGGACTGTCTGGTTTGTATATTTTTAATTTGCCATTTCATTATTGAACGACCTCTCTGTTCATATCTCAGGTGTGTAACAGCTTGATGGTTGGTTTGATGAGTCAGTGGTGCAACGGCTGTCGATTGTGCACCTGAAATGCTCAAATGACAACAAAATGGCCGAACACAATGGTGCCAGCAGCTGCAATCTCACTGGTCCCTGTGTGTGTTCTCCAGACTGCCTGTGTTTCCCACATTTTCCACTTGCAACCTTTCTGTTTCTCTGCTGGTTCATGACGCTCATTTTCATGTTAAAGTGGGCGTATAATTGCTTCTGTTTTAGACTTTGTTGAAAGTGTTGCAGCTTAACCATGTGTCATATGAACCGATAGGCTTAAAGTCAGACAATTCTGCGTCTCCAAGAGACTAAAGGACAAGCGAAGGAATGGCCTTGCCTACCTG
>NC_056526.1:27123857-27308080 GCF_019175285.1 Sceloporus undulatus | reverse complement strand
CACACACATTGCAGACTGTCACGTTGTAAATATAGCTAAATGCTTTAAATGGAGGAATGCAGAGCAGTTTAATCTGAGGAGCAATTCAATATTCTATGTATTTTTCTTCTCCTTTGAGTTTCCTAGTGGCCCTTAAGAAACATTCTGCAGTTCTGTATTAGCCCTTCAGGCAGTTGTAATTATTTTATTTGTTGTGAACCTGTATGCAGTAAATATGTATGCAGAGCAGGCTTAGACACAGAGGAAGAAGGAGGGATGATTGGATGAAGGAACATTGAGAATATAAGATATGCAGACAACACAGGACTACTAGCAGAAATCAACACAGGAGTTTATCACATGAGGAAAATCGGGGGTTTAAACAGGCATTTTCAGGAACAGTTGCACGATTGCAGCAAAGATTTTCACATGATGTTGTGATTAGAGAGGACATACCCTGAGGAGGAATGCTCCAGCAACAAATCTTTCATGGGGAAATCCTGCAACAGTTACTGAGGAAGGTCAAGGAAGAAAGTGCCAAGGTAGGATTAATAGTGAACGTTAAGAAAACAAAAATATTGACCATGGAAGATCTACAAGAATTAATCCTAGATAACAAGGAAATTGAAATAGTCAAGGAATTCTCATATCTTGTATCAAATATTGGTCAAAACAGAGACTGCAATCAAGAAATTAGAAGAAAAGGAATGGGTTTTACTATGCTAAGTTCTTACTAATGAATATACATTTGCTATTTATGAAGGATATGGGGTCATATTGTGGAAAAACATACTGACTCCGTAGCCTTGGTTTGGATTTCTATCTGCCACTGCCACTCTTTCATTTAAAAAACAACAAGAAGTGTCTGTGGCTGCAATGAGAGCCTACATGGTGTAATGGTTTGAGCACTGGATTGTGATTTTGGAGACCAGATCTACAAGGGTTCAAATCTCCACTTGGCAATGGAAATCCATTGGGTGACCTTGGGAAAGTCACACTCTCTCAGCCTCAGAAGAAGGTAGGGTTGTCAAAGGTTGCTTTGGGGTCGCTACAAGTTGGAAATGTTTGAAAGGCAGATAACAACAGCAGTGGCTATAGTCCTATACCTAGTTACCTGTGAGTAAGCTGCACTGAAAATAGGCAAGTTTTATGTAGACATTCATAGCATCACAATATATTTTACTGAATTTGTGGAATATGGAGAGTGGCCACAAACTCTGTCTTGCATAATGGTGGCCAGCCTAGTGTTCTACGATATTGCAAACAGAATAAATCATATTGATATTATTAGTGACACATCATTGGTAACAGCTCTTGCAACATTGGGTTTCTGCACTGTAAATGAAGATTCAATTTCATTCAGTCACTACCAAGCTGTAAGTGGGTCCCTGCTTCAGGTGAGGCTTTTGTTATGCAATTACCCTGCTTATTTTACCAAATTTGCAAGATGGTATCATCATCCATTTATAACCATAAAATATTTTCCCACGGCTACTTTACTCCCACAGAAAATTTGCTTAAGGATGGAAATACAAAATAGCTGCACAGTATCTAGACAAGCTGCCCACTTGGAAGCATCCTGATATTAGGTTTTTCTAAATGCAAATTGGTTTGTCTAAGTTTTTGTACAATTCCTCTTCAGCCCAGAGCAACCCAGTTCAAGACAAATTACAGTTGGCCCTCCACATTCTTTGGGGTACAGGACCCCTGTGAAAGTGGGGGAAATGCAAATAAAAAAGCACTATTTTTTTAACCTGAGAGAACACCTCTCCAGGAATCTAAGTCCTCCAGCACAACTCTATGGTCTGCTAGAAACTGACCACAGAATTGTGCTGGAGGATCTACAAATAGATGTTCTCTTTATGAATCTCTAGGTCCTCCAGTGTGACTTTTAGTGGAAGCTGGCCATAGATTTGCACTGGAGGACCTAGAGATTCCTAGAGATAACATATTAATCAAATCCATGAATAATCAAATCTGCCAAAGTCAAATCAGCAAATGTGGAGGGCTGACTGTAAAATTATTTGATTCTCCTACCTGTATATCGTGATGCTAAGGCAACCCTATCACCAAGGGTTTTTTTTGGCATAATTTTGTTCAAAGAAAACCTTGTCATCCTCAGAGGCTGGGAGAGTGTGACTTGCCTAAGGTCACCCAATGGGTTTCCATAGCGAAGTGAAGATTTGTGCCTTGGTCTCCCAGTGTCCTAATCCAACACTCAAACCACTACACCATGCTGACTCTCAATGTGGCTCTACTTCTGTGCCATCATGGGAACTGGATATCATAGTACTGCCTGGTTCCCATGTTGAAACATGTCTCAGTGCAGATTATCACACTATCCTTTTCTGTCCTTCCCTCCTGACCTAGGCGTGGGATGAAAACTTTTAAGAATGGATTTTATTGCACACCTCCTTGTCTGGGCCAGAGTCATCCCATATCAGATCATGGCATACTGTACCCCATCTGAACTTCTATACTTGTGGGAGAAGTCCAGATTGGGTACGGGATGCTGTGATCGGGTATGGGATGCCTCCATCCTAGGCACAGAGGCGTGAGATAAAATCTGTGCTTGGGAGGGAAAGACAGAAAGGGACAGTGCATTCACTAAGTGCATTAGTGAAGTCCTAGGCTCTGTTACTGAGGCAAGCTAGAAAGGAATCAGTTTGGAAGTGCAAAAGCTGGGTATCTCATAAGGAGGAATCTTATATTAACATCTGTACTAAGTACCTAAAATTATGCTTACTTCATGTTATGCTATAGTATTTCTGTTTTCTATGTATGGTGCTGAAAGCTGGACAGTAGAGAAAGCTGACAGGGGGGAAAAATCAACTAATCTGAAATATGGTGCTAGTGGAGAGTTCTGCAGATAGCATGGACTGCCAACATGAACAATTAATGGGCCCTAGCCTGCATCTATCTACACTGGAGAATTAATGCAGCTTGACACCACTTTAACTGCCCTGGCTCAGTGCTATGAGGTTTTGGAGTTTTGTGAGCTGTGCCACAACAAATTACAGATCCCAGCATTCCACAGAATGGAGCCAGGACAAGTAAAGCAGTGTCAAACTGTATTCATTCTACAGAATGGCAGCAGCTATGGAGTGAAACAAGCCTGAACTCTCCCTGTAAGTCAAAATAACCAAACTGAGGCCAGTTCTTTGGTCATATCACAAGATGCTGTGACTCATTGGAAAAGACAATGAGGCTCGGTAAAAAAAAGAGGCAGTAGGAAAAGTGGAAGATAGAATTGCAGATGGATTAATTCAAAGGAAGTGAGAGCCCTGGATTTGCAGGATCTGATCTGGGCAGTTAAAGAGGTCTCTCTTCATAGGGTTGTCATAAGTGGATGCTGACCTAACGACAATTAACAACAAGGTTATGATCACTTTAATGGTTTTATTGCTTAATTTGTTTCTAGTGTTAAGTTTTAATGGAATGGCAGGATAAAATGTAATTAATAAACAAAATGTGTGAGTTGCTGTCAAGGGACAGTGTGGTGTAATAAGTTTGAGTGTGGGACTAGGGACACTGGAAGACTAGCGTTGGAATCCCAGCATGGCTGTGGAAACCCACTGGGTGACTGTGGGTGAGTCACTCTCTCTGAGGATGGCAATGGGAAACTCCCTCTAAAGGAACTTGCCAAGAAAAACCCATGACAGGGTTGCCTTAGAGTCACCATAACAAGGAAATGCCTTGAAGGGACACAACAACAAGAACAAGAACATGAATTGCTGTTGGGGCAGCCAGTGGGTCTACAGCCATTGGGACAATGAATCCACTTTTCTGCCAAAGAACAGTCAGTCTTCAGACAAGAGCACTCCTGTACAGTGATGGTAAAATCAAGATTAACTCTTCCCACAGCAATTGATCAAGCAGCCTCTCTGATTGTAAAATTTACAAGTCACAGGTTCACAATCTTTTTTTTAAGCAAACATCCCCTCTGCTTTAAAACCATTAATTGTAATTAAAAATGGGAGCAATCAATTACCGATCATATACAAAATTATTCTCTACTAAAAACTGGGACAAAATGTAGGACAAAATTGAGACAAAATATAGGACAATTGTAGGATAAAATTTAGACCAAAATGTAGGACATTTAAGAAAAATTGAGGACCTTAAATGTCCTACATTTTGGGCTAAATTTTATCCTACAATTGTCCTATATTTTGGTCTTGGTTTTTAGTACAGAATTATGGCAACCCAGTGCACACATGACCTAAATCAGAAGGCATGCATGCATACAACTTTACTTATTTGACTGGTGCTCACTAGTATTATTTAGTTTTATAAGCACAGTGTATATAAACACAGTCTGCTTGGATTTTTGTGAGTTTTTTGGGCTATGAGGCCATGTTCTGGAAGAGTTTATTTCTGACGTTTCCCCAGCAGCTGTGGCTGGCCTCATAGCCTGAAAAACCCACAAAAAACTATGGATGCTGGCTGTGGAAGCCTTTGATTTCACACAGTCTGCTTGCTTTAGGGCATTTAAACACTAGAGTCAGGCAGCAATATGCTCAGAATAAGTAAAGTAAAAACCATTGAATTTAATGGGATATACTTCTGAAGAGATCCATACAGGGTTGCATGTAAAGCTCCATCATGTATTCACATGTAGTAAGTCCTGGAGCTTGCAACTGATTGCTTTCAGCCTATTTCACAGTGGGCACTAGATGAACAATGCCAGCTGTCATTTAATAACTAAACCATTCCATGAGATTTTATTATCCAGTGCTTTTAGCTATAACATGATGGTCATGAGACAGGACTTTGTACCTTGCTTATCTATTTAAAGAGTGGTAAAAATGTTATGCAAATATTATTCCGGTAACTATTGTTGAAGTGGGGGAGGGTTTATTTTTGGCTACAGTATATGGTTATTTATATCAGATATAACTTAAACTGAATTTTAAAAATGGTTATACATAGAGCTTGCTAACATACTCTCTTTCTGCCTTCTATTGTATAGCAAGACTGGAAACCTTATTCTAAGACAGATTTGTTCTGTATGTACATCATCTCCCTGTATTGCCTATGCTCTATGGCTTTTCATCAACATTTGTATTTCTTTAAACACCTCTCTCCTCCATTGTTTTGGAGAGATGTGCACCAAAAAAAAAAAAAAAAAGGTACTACCAGCTCAAACAAAACAGATTTAAATATATATATTTTTAGAAGTAAAATAATTTCAGCATATACAGGTTAAGCCTCCCTTATCAGGAATTCCAAAATCTGAAATACTCCTACGAACAATTTTTTTTCACAGGTGGCTGAGATAGTGATACCTTTCCCTTCTGATGGTTCAGTTTACACAAAATTTGTTTCATGCACAAAATTACTAAAAATATTGTTTAAAATTATCTGTAAATGAATGTTTTGTTTAGACTTGGGTCCCATATCCAGGATATGCCATTATGTATGTACATGCAAATACAGATATTCCAAAATCCAAAACACTTCTGGTCCCAAGCATTTTGAATAAGGGAGACTCAGCCTGTATTTACATGATAAATTTATGTGCTGGCTTTTTCTGTCGAAATGGGACTGATGGCTAATACAGTCGGACCTTTTTATACACGGATTTTTTATACACGAATTTAAGCATACATGGTTTGAAAATGTTCCAAAAAAGTATAAATTTACCTTGATGTTCCATTTTTTATTAGGGACACCATTTTGCTATGTCATTATACTTAATGGGACTTGAGCATACATGGATTTTGTTATACACGGGGGATCTTGGAACCAAACCCCAGCGTATAACAAGGATCCACTGTAATACAATGAATAAAACTATACCAGTTAAAAATAAAATAAAATAAAACAGATGTTGTTGTAGACCTTCAAAAAAATTTCTGACCCAAAGGTGAACTTGTTTTGACATGATTTGTTCAGAATGGGTTTGTCATTGCCTTTCTCTGAGGCTGAGAGAGTATGACTTGCTCACAGTTATCCAGTGGGTTTCCATGACCAAAGAGGGATTTGAACCCTGTTCTCTTAAGTCATGGTCCAATACAGTACTCAAACCACTGTTGGCTTTCTTGAGAGTGAGTATATACTGAGGCAAAGGAGAGTTGAGTAGGTCTGTTGCAGACTAGCTGCAGTCAGCATGTTCTTGCTCATTCTGGAATTTGTAGTTTTAGCCTTTTCTCCGAGAGCTCTGGTGTCACAATAAACTACAAATCTCAGAATTCCACAGCAGTCTATCTTGGCAGATAAAATGGTGTCAAATTGCATTATTTCTGAAGTAGAGATTCAAAGACTCTCCAGGGGATCGATGTATTTACTTGTTGTAGAGAGATCTTGTAGCACCTTTGAGACTAACTGAAAGAAACTGGCACCAGGAGCTTTTATTTACTAATTAGCCTTCTCCTTCCCTCCTACTTGTTGAGGTCCCAGGGCTCACCCTCCACTCTGTTCTGCATCCACCTTCTGGCTAAAAACAAGTAGGATAGATTTTTATTAAAAACAAATAATATTTTGGAATATATTATTTCTCCTGTTAAAGTACAGTGGCTGCTCATTTGCCTTTCCTGGCCTTCATCTTCCTCAGGAAGAATTCTACCTCCTTGCCTTTCATAATATAACCATCTGCTTGGCCACACTCTCCAGGCCTGGAGGCAATTCAAGCAAGCAGCTTTCCTTGAAAGAATGCCTCTAGCATTTTAATATTCTTTTTCTACTCATCATACTTCTGAATTTTCTTTGAAGGCCATTTGTTTGAGGATTTGTTTGAGGATTTCAAGATATCACATTATATCTACAAGAAGGGAACTCTAAAGAGGCAGCCAGTGGACTGGAACCTTCCTATTTGAGGTTTCAACCTCCAACAAAAGCAAGCAATAAATAAATAAATAAATAAATAAATAAATAAATTCTGCTTAAATTTGGACTGGAATTTGGGGCAGGTTTTTACCATAAAAGACCAAAGTATTCCCTGATGCAAAACATTAAGGCTTCGTGAGAAATCCAACGTCCCTAACGCCAGTAAGCAAGCACCCACAAGGATGGAGACATACTAGAATTACAAGAAAGTATCTTATTTTGGTGTAGCAAATGGATGTTAATTGCCTTGGACGTTGAGAACTCCTAGTTATCACATGGATGTTTATCCACACTATCCTTAAAGAGGGTTACTATTCCAGTGTGACTCCTCTACAGCCTTCCTGTGCATGCTGGGATTGGCAGTTTTAAGGAGCGGAACTTCCTCTACTTCTCGGCCGGTGAGAATTCGAAATACCCCTCACTTAAAACTGCCAATTCCCAGCATGCACAGAGCAGCTAGAGGAGTCCACACTGGAATAGTACATCTTTAAGAGCTCTCCGGATACACCATGGCAAATGAGAGGTTTACCATCCTGCAATATTTGCCCCTCCATAAACCATTTTAATTAAGAAACAGCAAAAATGCAGGCCTATAAATAAACAATCTTCAATTTTTTTCCTCCTGTTTTGGTTTTTGTTAACACATTTGGCCCTGATGAAGAGCCATGAAGCTCGAAGCTTGCAACATGTAGATTTTTGCATTTTTGGTTGGTCAAATAAAGTATGTACGGCTTGGTGGATTTTTGTTTTACTGGAATGCTATATTGCAATATTGCTAATAAACGGCTACCACCATGGAGGCTATTTATTTGAGCTTCGTTTCTCTTCAGAAGTCAGCTTGGCACCCTTTCTGCATCCAAGGGTGTAAAGGCATTCTGGGCTGTCATGCAACGGTTGGTATGGTGGTGCTGTCAAAGAGTTTTTAAGAAGGCCCTTATCAGATGAGTGTGGAACTGGGGGCTTCTGCACTGGGCATTCGAATTCACGTTATTTATTTCGCAAGACTGTCATAACCTGGGAGTCCCTCCGAATATTGCATGAATTCATTTGGCCAATCTGCATGCGCGCGAAGTGCATGTCAGGCAGAATGTTTTGTCACCCGGGCTCAACATGAGGATTGCCCGATGCTTATCGGCCGCCTCGCACATGCTCAGGTTGTTGCCTGCATGGGTTTTGCGAACCTTAAACGCGTCCCGGGGTGAAAGGGTAGGTCCAGTCATGACAGCCCGGTAAACACTGGAGACCACGCATGCAGCATGAACATCGCGATACAACATGCCCATTACTGTTATCCTCTCTACATCCTGCTTGGTTTTAATGTTTTACCATGACGCTTCCCTTGCCGAACAAAATTAGCAAGGCCCAGTTCTACGTGTGTGTGTGTGTGTGTGTATTGCAACATTTGTAGCTTCGTCTCCCTCTTGCAGAAAGCAAGTGCAGCCTGGGCTCTCCAGCTGCATCTGAAAGAAACCAGGCTCATGTGGCGCTCAGAAAAATGTTTAAAAATTAAACTACATTCTGGAATATAAACCATGCCATGTGGCCGCTCAAAAAATGGTTAAAATAACATACAGTCTGGAATATAAACCCATGCATGCGCATGTGCGCCCAAAAAAATATTGTTTTGAATTTGAAAAGGGGGGGGGGTTTGCCTGACATGACTCCGTGCATGACCGATTTTTTCCTTCCTCCTGCAGGGAAGGAATGCCCAGAGCAGAGGGCTTTGGGCAGGGGATGCAGGGAAAGAGGCCCTCTAAAGAAAATGCCCTTCCCTTGCCTCCCTTCTCCCGGGCTATTTCCTCCTACCTCCTACCCCCTCCCCTCCGATGAGGTGAAGAAAATGCCTTGCCCTTCCAGGCAGGAAGAGGAGCGGGGGGCACGGGAATCGCGGTTTCAAAGCAGCCTCCTCCTCCTCCCTCCCGGCTTGGGAGCCAGCCTGGGCTGCATCCCAGGCAGGGACAAGGCGCGGGGCCACTAGATCGCGGCGATCGCGCCGTTTCCAAACCGCCTCCTCCTCCTCCTCCCGGCTTGAGAGGCAGCCTAGCTGGCTCCCAAGCCGGGGGGAGGAAGGAGGATGCTGCTGAACCAACCCGCGATTCCAGCGGCCCCACACGCCGTTGCCCTGCCTGGGATGCAGCCAGGGATTCACTCTCAAACCGGTGAGGAGATGAGGAGGCCGCTGAACACTCCCCCCCCACCCGCTTCCCTGGAACCCGGCAAAGAGGAAAGACCCACCGGAAGTAAAATTGGACAATCTGGGTGTCTTGCGATGGAATTCAGGACTGTGTAGTCACAACCAGACCATACGCCTGAGATCGAAAAGAGAGCCCCATCCGGATGATCGCCAATCCCCTTTATCAATCCATCGCACTGGCCCACACGGCCAAAAAAGAGGAGCCAGTACGCATTCAGTTCGGCAGCTCGCACAAATTTCACGTGAGTTGCGGATTGGGCCCTTCGAATGCTGGTATGATGGTAAATTGTGCGAAATAACTGAATTCGAACCACACCCAGTGCGGAAGAGCCCCCATTACCCCACTTCATCTGATAAGGGCTTCGGACTAGGGGCTTTTTTGTTTGGAGGCATTGCAACACTACACAAAACATCAATTATTCTCTGGTTTTCGTTGGAAAAGGCATTCAGATTCCCAAGAGACTTCTCACATCCACACAAACATAATATTTTTTTATTCCTACCAGTACTTCGTAATAATATGTGGATTCCTCCAGGCAGTGTAAACCAGACATCTTTTCCGGACATGGCCTACATGTTCAAGCTTTCTGCAAGGAAGAACTTCGAAAAACATCCTCCATTTTGAGTAAACTAAGAAGTTAGCATTTGAGTAACACCAAGTGTCCCTTTGAGAAATGTGTCCCTGCCTGGCCGCCTGGCCCCAGAAATAGGGAGATAGATGGATCTTTCTAGAGTTTTGCCCTTCCTAGGAGAAGCAGGAATAAACTTTGCCCCAAGACTCAGGTGCATTTGTTTCTTGGAGAGAAAAGGACCAGCACATCTTGGAGGACACAATGCAAATGTTTAAAGGGATTTTTCTTTTTTCAAGCACAAAAGGACCAGAGAAAGGAATCAGTTAAATGTAGCTTCAGGTCCAAGGGTTTGTTGCCAGTAAAAGTAAAGTTTTAAATATTGGTCCGGCGCAGAGGTCTAATAAGTGTAGTGCAAGCTAACAAGGCATTTGAACAAAGAGAAGTTCATCAGAAAATACGTTTGAGTACATAATAAAAATACTGTGTAATTAGCTCTACTAAATAAACGTAAATAAATGAAAATTTATAATGAGTGTTTTTTTTAGCTTTCATTTTTCTTGGATGTCTGTACATTTTTGCTGTGCCGTGTCCTCCTTTAGGTTAGTAACATCTGGTCCTTTGCCACAGTGGCAACGGGGTACTGAACAGGGAGTCCCTTGAACGCATTACTTTCTCTTCTTATGGTAGGGGCTTTTTAGCGTTCCCCCACTCTTAATAGTTCGAAATGCAAGTTTCCTCTAAGATACCGCATCCTTCTCGTGGATGTGCCCTGGCTGCAAAGAGGCGATTAGGCTAGATTTTAAATGTTATTATCCCATATCATAAAGTAAGTAGAAGGAATAAATGCCCTCTAATTTTAGCTTGATCTGGAAACAGCCCCCCGAGAACTAAAATATCTGCTTAATTTCAAATAGAAAAAAATATGTGAGTATGTACTTAAATGGACAAATTGTTTGAACATCGTGGTTGATATGTATTGCAGGAACATTTAATTACATAATCAGGGGTGGAGCCATAGGTTTTGGCCGGAAGGGGCCTTGGATGAGCCGCAACTGGCAACTATAAGCGGTATTCAACAGAAGAGCCGAGCGAGCAGTGTGGTGTGGTAGCTCTCAAAGAAAACACTTCAGGTGTTGTTATCTCTATGTAAATTGGTAACTATTTTCTAGTGGAACTGTTTCTAGTGGCCCACCTGCAACTATGTTTCTTCTCCTGGGCCTATCTATGAATGTTCTGTTTCCTTAAATACTTTTTCCACAGACATCTTTCTAAGTGTTCTTTGTGTCATAACTATAGCTGTGAGACTCACTATCTGGGGAACCCTGTGCTCGTGGGTTTTCCCCTCGTGTCCCCTTTAAAGAATCCATTGAAGTTATTATGCTCTATGAAAGCTGTGTGACTGCATTTCTTTTCTTGTTCCCAGGCAATGTTTGAGTTTCGCAGAACTAGCCTGTTGCCTGTATACCCTATCTATAAACAATCCGACAGATAGGAAAAATAATTAGCGTTTGATTTAAGCAAAAAAAAAAAAAAAAAAAACCAAAACCACATCACAACTAAAACCACACTACTCTCAGTTTGTGGCCAAGCTTATTTCAAATCCCAAACCTTCCAAGGGAATGCATCACCAAGAACCCATTAACCCCAACTAGATCCATTTCTTTCCATATTATGTTTAAGGCTAAACAGTGGAGAGAGAGGGTCCTTTGAGATGGTCTCAGCCACTGGTTGCGGTGAGGTTGATGAGGTCAACCTTAAGGCACATTCAACAACACAATTGCTTCCAGCCCACAAGTCGTGGGAAGAATGTAAGTGTGCCATAAAGGGGGATACATTTGATTACAATATTCTAAAGAAAGAAATCTCCTTACACAGCAGCCCACATATTGGTTCCAGACAAATGTGAGCCCCAGACTGGGGACAAATGTGGAAAGATACTGGTTTTGAAATACAGCTTTCACAAAACTCCATCATACATAGCCAGTAGCCTATTAGGTGGGTTATCTTGGAGTGCAATTAGGTAAAAAAACCCAACTTTTCCCAAGCGGAGGGCAGGGAATGAGTTCAAAGAGCCAGGGGCTTTCACATATTGTATTTAATCAAATGTTTAGAATAACAAGGTCCGTAAGCCGCAACAGTGCTACCCTCACCTTGATTGCTATTACTCAGTAAACATATCTTTTTAACTGAAATATTGGCCCTGACAAGTGTCAGACCCTTGCCCTAGGTTAACAGGTAAATATGCAAATTTAATTTCTCTGCATTCAAAAAATAGAGTTGTTTGTAGATTTTGGGTACTTGAATTTAAAAAAAACACCTTACATAATGATATTTACTTCCCTGTCTCTGTGTGGGTGCCTTCCAAGTCCCTTATTGGTTTAATAGAATTTGGTGATGCCAATGAATTTCTTATTTTTCATAAGGCCCAGAGTACTCAGAAGTGGTTTTTTGCAGTTCCTTCCCTCTGAAATGTAGCCTACGGCACGGGGATTCATTGGAGTCTACCATTCAAGTCTAAACTTCTCTTGTTCTGTGCCTCCAAGTCGTTTCTGTTCTGATTTATGGCAATCCTACGAACAGATGGGTTTCTCTTGGCACAATGTGCCTCTGCCTCCTCTGAGGCGGATGGATTGGACTTGCCCAGGTCACTCTCAGTGGATGGCCTGGTCCAGTGGCAATTTGATCGCTGATTTCAGAGTCCTAAGATAGTGTCAACACTCAACCAAACATAGACCACACTACTTCCTAACTCATCGTCTAAAACAGTACATTGAAATGCGAATCTTGGACACCATCTAGTGGTTACAATTTTAAAGAACAGAACCAAGATAGAATGTGGATTGTGCTTTTGTAAGCTAATTGAAATTACAGTGGGGGGCCCTTGTTATTGCTTGGAATCCAAAATCTGTGGATGCTGAAATGCCCCTTAAGTACAATGGCAATAATAAAATGGGTCCCTTATATAAAAGGGAAAAAATCAATGTTTGCTTGTTGGAATTATATTGTTTTAAAATTTTCAAATCACAGATGCTTGAATGTCTGTAGATAAAGAATTCCCATCAAGCGAGACTGACGTATAACCTTCTGGTGCTTTCTTAACAGCCCAGTGCAAGATAGCTTCTTTCCAACCTTTTTTTAAATCATCAATTGTGTTATGGTCCAATCCATCACTAATAGAAAGAAAATGTTGCTGCACTCTGCAAGGATGCTTCCTCCCATCCTTTGTATCTGCTTCACGAAGACAAAGGAAGCATATGCCTGCCATAAGTGAGAAGGGGGATTGGCCAGCACGGGATTAGGGTTGCCATAAGCAGGACCATCCACTGGGACAAATGTAGGACAAATTAGAGCCACACATTTGCAAAGGTAGGACACGTTTTTTTTTAAAATGGATGACACATGAAAAAATTGAATAATTTGTTTTAAAAGGTTAATATAAATGCATGTTGTTCTTAGGCATGCTCAAAAGGGAGGACATGTTGCATGATTCCGAGACAGAAGGCTGAATGTAACTTCTCTTTCTGGCCACACCCACCCCCCATTCTACAAGTAAACATGTCCCACTACCCAAGCAGGCATAGCATTTGCCAAGATCACAGGCAGACCCTTAATGCCATTGCAACGACATTTCCCACGCCCAAGCAGCATAGCATTTCAAGATCCAGGCAGCCCCTCGTGCCATTGAAACTACATTTTCCCACTCCCAACCTTCTTAGCAATCCCCCCCTGTCCTCCTTTTCCTTGCCCCGTCCACCCACTCAACCTCACCCCCTCTTTTTCCCAGGTAATGGCTCACTTAGGAGGGATTTATGGACAGATCCAAAGCCGTTTTTTTTCTTTCTATGGGGGCCAAAGCCCTTGAGAAGCCCCTGACCCCCCTGAGAATATAGAGGGGGGCTTAGATAGAGGAATAAATGAGAAAAGAGGAGGAGGGAAAAAGGAAGGAAAGGAAGAGGAGAAAGGAGGGTAGAGGAGGAGAAAAACATAACAATACAGTAATAAGAAAGAAGGAGGGGAAAGAGAAAGGGGGAAAGCAGCTCGCCTGAATGGTAAATGCTCCCTGCATGGATGTTCCCAAATAAGGAAGCAGAGGGCTGGCCAATAGAGGCAGGGCAGTGCAGCAGACACCAGCCCCTGCTGGTTTTTTCAGTCATCCGGCTGCGTGCTCCAAACATCTGCATCTGCACAGCACTCTGATGAAGCAGGCAGCAGCCCTGGGAGCTCAAGAGTTTGGGCAAAGCCCCCGGGGCGGGGACGGGGCGGTACCGGGCACGCCCCCCGGGGCGGAAAGTCCCGCCCACCAACGGTGAAATGGCAAGCCTACCACGTGAGGAAAAAGGTAGTTTATCTTTTTCCACTCCAAAGAAAACTTCAGAACTCAACCAGCAAGCAATGCGGGAAAAAAGAGAGCGCTCAACGGTTGAACAGAAAATGGAGTCCTTCCCACTCCAGAGAACTTCAATTCCCAGCATGCAAGATGGGAAAAGAACGGAGAGCCTCACGTGAACAGAAAGGGAGTCCTTTCCCCCCAAG
Organism: Sceloporus undulatus; assembly: GCF_019175285.1. NCBI lineage: Eukaryota > Metazoa > Chordata > Lepidosauria > Squamata > Phrynosomatidae > Sceloporus > Sceloporus undulatus. The sequence continues at coordinate 27,293,974 of NC_056526.1, read as the reverse complement.
CAGAACTTCAAACTCCAGCAATGCATGCGGGAAAAGCGAAAACCGCACAGTGAACAGAATGGGAGTCCGTTCCCACGTCCCAGAAAACTTCAATACCAGCAGAATGCGGGAAAAGAGGAGCCTCACGGCAAGAAAAATGGAGGTGTCCTATTTCCCACGCCCAGAGAGAACAACTCAACAGCCCAGCAAGCAGCGAGAAAAGGAATAGCGCGTGAACAAAGACAGAAAATGGGAGTCCTTTCACTCCCGAGAAATTCAACGCCCGAGCAAGGCAGAGGAAAAGCGAGGGCTCACGTGACAGAAAATGGAAGTCCTTTCCACTGCCCAGAAACTCACTCCCAGCAAGCAATGGCGGGAAAGAGCGGTCAGTCAAAAAACGTGACAGAAATGGAGTCCTTCCCACGCCCAGAACGTCAATCCCAGCAGGCAAATGCGGGAAAGGAGCCGTCACGTGACAGAAAAAAGTGGGATCGTATCCCACTCCCAGAACTCCAATTCCCAAGCATGCAATGGGGAAAAAGCGAGCCGCATCACGGGACAAGAAAAATGGGAGTCCTTTCGCCCATCGCAGAACTTCAAACTCCAGAATGCAATGCGAGAAAAGCCAATACCCAACGTGACAGAAAATGGAGTCCTTTCCCACTCCCCAGAACTCTTTCCGCAGCATGCAATGCGAGGAAACGAGGCCTCACGTGACAGAAAATGGGAGTGCTTTCCCACTCCCGAACTTCAAACTCCCAGCATGCAATGCGGGAAAAAGCGAGCCTCACGTGACGAAAATGGAGTTTCTTTCCACGCCCAGAACGTCAACCCTCCCAGCATGCAATGCGGAAAAGCATACCTCACGTGACAGAAAATTGGGAGTCCTTCCCACTCCCAGAACTTCAATGCACCAGCATGCAATCGGGAAAAGCGAGCCCCACACGTGAACAGAAAATGGGAGTCCTTTCCCACATCCCCAGAACTACAATTTCCAGCAGGCAATGCGGGAAAAAAGCGAGCTACACATGGACAGAAAATGGGAGTCCTTACCCACTCCAGAACTGCAAAAAATGCCCAGCGTGCAATGCGGAGAAAAGCGAGGCACAGTGAACAGAAAAGGGAAGTGAGTCTTTCCCACGCCCAGAACTTCATCCGCAGTGGCAATGGCGGGAAAGTAGCTCACGATGACAGAAATTGAGGAGTCCATTTGCCCACTCCCAGAACTTCAACCCAAGCGTGCAATGCGGAGAAAGAGAGAACACGCACGTGACAGAAAAATGGGAGTTCTTTTCCACACTCCAGAAATTCAACTCCAGCATGCAATGCGGGAAAAGCTAGAGCCAAAGTGAAACGAGAAAGGGAGTCTTTCCCATCCAAAGAAAAGAAAAAAAAGAAAAAAAAAGAACTTCAAAATTCCCAAGCATGCAATGTGGAAAAAGCGAGACCTCCGTGACAGAAAATGGGAGTCTTACCCACAAGTCCCAGAAATTCAAAAACTCCCGCAGCAATGCGGGAAAAGCTAGCTCAGTGACAGAAATGGGAGTTCCGTTTCCCACGTCCCGAGAACTTCACCCAAGCATGCAAGCGGGAAAAAAGCGAGTCGCACGTGAAACAGAAAATGGGAAGTCCTTTCACCTCCCAGAAACCGAAAATTTCAAGGGTGCAATGGGGAAAGGGAGCGTCAACGATGACAGAAGAAGGAGGAGTCCTTTCCCACTCGCCAGAACTTCTTGCACAAAGCATGAGGCAATGCGGGAAAAAGAGAGCCTCAACGTGACAGAAAAATGGGAGTCCATTCCCACCCCAGACTTTCAACATCCCAGCAGTGCAGGCGGAGAAAAGGCGAGTACGCAACGTGACAAGAGAGGAGAGAAAGGGGCCTTTTTCCCACGCCAGAAACTTCAACTCCCAGGAAGCAATGGGGGAAAAGCGAGCTCAAACGTGACAAGAAATGGGAAGTCTTATTGCCGCTCCGAGAACTTCAAGATCACAGCATAGCAATGCGGGAAAAGGCGAGGCTCACGTGAACAAGAAAATGGGAGTCTTTCCCATCAACCCAGAAACTTCAATATCACCGCAGGGCAAATGCGGGGAAAAGGAGACTCACAGTGGGACAGAAAAATGGGGAGTTCTGTCCCTCCCAGAACTGCACTCCCAGCAGGCAATGCGAGAAAAGCATACCTCACGTGACCAGAAAATGGGATTCCTTTCCCAGCTCCCAGAACTTCAATTCCCCAGGCCTGCAAATGCGGGAAAGCAAGTCCACGGGACGAAAATGGGAGAGTCCTTTCCCACTCGTCCCAAAACTTCAATTTCCAGCAATGCATGCGGGAAAAAAAAAAAAAGTCGAGGCTCACCGTGACGAAATGGGGAGTCCTTGCCCACTCCCAGAATTCAATTCCCCAGATGCAAGGCGGAAAAGCGACCCAGTGACAAAAATGGGTAATTCTTTCCCACTCCCAAAACTCAACCTCCCATCATGCATGCGAGAAAAGCATCCTCACGTGACAGAAATTGGGAGTCCTTTTCCACTGTCCAGAACGTAACTCCCATGAACAATGCTGGGAAAAAGCGAGACCTCAACGTGACAGAAAATGGAGTGCCGTTCCCCTCCAGAACTTCCAGCTTACCCAGCAGGCAATGCGAAAAAGCAATACATCACGTGAACAGAAAAATGGGAGTCCGTCCCACGCCCAGAACTCTCTTCAATGTCCATCATGCAATGCGGGAAAAGCGAGGCTTCACGGGACAGAAAATGGGAGGCCTTTCCCACTCCCAGAACTTCAATGCCCCAGCACATGCAAATGCGGCAAAAGCGCGTCTCACGTGACCAGAAAATGGGAGTTCCTTTCCCACCCCCAGAACTTCAACTCCCAGCTGCAATGCAGAAAAGCATACCTCACGTGACAGAAATTGGGAGTCCTTTTCCGTCCACGCCCCAGAACTTCAATGCCCAAGCATGCAATGCGGAAAGCGAGTACCTCACGTGACAGAAAAATGGGAGTCCGATCCCACTCCCAGAACGTTCAAGCAATTCCCAGGTATGCAAATGCAAGGAAAGCGAGTCTCACGGACAGATATTGGGAGTCTCCCTTTCCCACGCCCCAACTTCAACTTCCAGATGCACTGCGTAAAAAGCGACCGCAACGTGACCGAAACTTTGGGATTCCTTTCGCCACTCCCAGACTGCACTCCCATGCATGCATGCGGGTAAAACACGAGCCTCACGTGCCAGATAATGGGAGTCCTTTCCCACTCCCAGAACTTCCAACTCCAGCATGCAATGCTGGAAAGAGAGCCTCACGGAACGAAATCGGAGTCCTTTCCCCATCCCAGAACTATCAATTCCCAGCGTGCAATGCGGGAAAGTGAGCCTCACATGACAAGAGATGGGGAGCCTTTCCCACTCCAGAAACTTCAACTCCCAGCATGCAAATGCTGGAAAAGCCGAGCCTGCACGTGACAGAAATGGGAGTCCTTTTACCACTTCCAAACTCAACTCCCAGCAATGCAATGCGAGAAAAGCATACGTCACGTGAAACAACAAATGGGAGTCCTTTCCCACTCCAGAACTTCAAACTCCCAGCATGCAATGCGGGAAAAGCGAGCCTCACGTGACAGAACTGGAAGTCCTTTCCCACTCCAGAACTTCAACTCCAGCATGCAATGCGAGAAGCATACCTCACTTGACAGAAATGGGAGTCCCTTTCCCACTCCCAGAACCTTCAGATTCCGCCAGCATGCAAAGGCGGAAATAGTGAGCCTCACATATGACAGATAGTGAACAGAGTCCTTTCCCACTCCCAGAACTTCAACTCCCAGCAATGCAATGCGGGAAAAGCGAGCCTCACGTGACAAAAAAAGGGGAGTCCTTTCCCCACTTCCAGAACTTCAAATCCCGCATGCATGCGATAAAGCATAGTTCAAGTGAACAGAAAAATGGAGTACCGTTCCCACTCCCAGACGTCAATTCCTCCCAGCATGCATGAGGGAAAAGCGAGGCTCACAGTGACAGAAATCGAGGTCCTTTCCCACTCCCAGAACTTTAACTCCCAGCAAGATGCCATGCGAGAAAAGCATACCTCACGTGACAAAAAATGGAGGCCTTGCCCACTCCCAGGAACTTCAAACTCCCCAGCATCACCGAGGGAAAAGCGAGCCTCACGTGACAGAAATGGGAGTCCTTTCCCAAGCTCCAAAACTCTTCAAACTCCCAGCCCCCTATGCATGCAAGCGAGAAAAGCAATACCTCAGGTTGACAGAAAAATGTAGTCCTTTCCCACTCCCAGAACTTCAACGCCCAGCACAGGCGGAAAAGTTTAGCCTCATGGGACAAATTGGGGAGTCCTTTCCACAGCCTCAGAACTTCAACTACCCAGCATGCAATGCGAGAAAGTTAGCCTCACGTGACAGAAATTGGGAGTCCTTCCCACGCCCAGAACGCTCGGCCACAATCCAGCAAATCAAATGCGAAAGGGTAGCCCACTTACAAAAATGGGGAGTCCTTTCCACTCCCAGAACTTCAACTCCAGCAATGCCAATGCGGGAAACTTAGCCTCACAAATGAACAAAAGTGGAGTCCGGTCCCAACTCCCAGACTTCATTCCCCATGCAATGCGGGAAAAGTGAGCCTCACATGACAGATTATTGACAGTCCTTTCCCACTCCCAGAACTTCAACTCCCAGCAGGCAATGCCGGGAAAAGCTAGCCTCACGGGACAGAAATGGGAGTCCTTTTCGCCACTCCCAGAACGTCCAACTCCCAGCATGCAAAATGCGAGAAAGCATAGCAACGTGACATAAAATTGGGAGTCCTTTCCCACTCCCCGAACGTTCATTCCCAGAGGCAATGCGGAAAAGCAGGCTCACGGACCAGAAAATCGGAGTCCTTTCCCCTCCCAGAACTTCAACTCCCAGCAATGCCAATGGCGAGAGAAAAGCATACCTCACGTGACATTAAATGGAGTCCTTATCACACTCCCAGACGTCAACTCCCAGCATGCCACGAGGGAAAGCGAGCCATCCCAACGTGACAGAATATCGGAGGTCCTTCACCCCAACGCCCAAACTTCAACTCCCAGCCTGTAATGCGAGAAAAGCAGACCTCACGGACAGGAAAATTGGAGTCCGTTCCACTCCCAGAAGTCAACTCCCAGCATGCAAATGCGGGAAAAGTTAGCCCTCAGGTGAACAGAAAATTGGTAGGTCCGTTCCCACTCCAAAACTTCAACTCCCAGCATTGCAATGCGAGAAAAGTTAGCCTCAGCGTTGACAGAAAATTGGATCCTTCCCACTCCCAGAACTCAACTCCCAGCATGCCATGCGGGAAAGTTTACCTCACGTACGAAAGTGGGATCCTTTCCCACTCCCAGAACTTCACTCCCGCATGCAAGCGGGAAAACGTAGCTCACAGAAAGAATTGGGAGTCCCTTTCCTTCCCCACTCCCGAACTTCAATTTCCCACAAATGCAATGCGAAAAAGCATACCTCACGTGGACAGAAAATGGGAGTCCTTTCCCACTCCCAGAATTCAATTTTCCAGCCATGCAATGCGGAAAGCGAGGCGTCACGGAACAGAAAATGGGAGTCCTTTCCCACTCCCAGAACTTCAATTCCCAGCAATGCAATGGCGGGAAAGCGAGCCTCACGTGACAGAAAATGGGAGTTCGTTTCCACTCCCAGAACGTCAAAACTCCCCAGCATGCCAATGCGAGAAAACAAGGATGCCTCAGTGACAGAAAAATGGGAGTCCTTCCCAACTCCCAGAACTTCAAATTCCCACATGCATGCGGGAAAGCGAGTCTCACGTTACAGAAAATGGGAGTCCGATCCCAATCCCATAAACTACTTCCAACTCCCCAGCAATGCAACTGGCGGGTAAAACGAGCTCACTGACAGATAATGGAGTCCTTTCCCAATCCCCAGAACTTTCAACCCCAGCATTCCAATGCGGAAAAAGAGAGCTCCTGACAGAAATCGGAGTCCTTTCCCACTCCCATAACTTCAATTCCAGCGTGCATGCGGGAAAAGTGAGCCTCACATGACAAGATATTGGGAGTCCTTTCCCACTCCCAGGACTTCAACTCCCAGCATTGCAATGCGGGAAAGCCAGCCCTCACGGACAGAAAAGGGAGTCCTTTCCCACTCCCCAGAACTTTCAACTCCCAGCATGCAAAGGGGGTGCGAGAAAAGCTATGTTCACGTACAACAAAATGGGAGCCTTTCCCACTCCAGAACATCATTCCCAGCATGTGTAAGGAAAATTGAGCAAGGATTTTCCTTCGGGGAAGGTCTTGGAGTGACCAGCCAAAATAGGAAAGTCGGAGCCCCTCATTGTTGGTCCCAGAGTAAAAGACGACCAGTTTATTGACCGATCGGGGCTGACAGCCTCCACCCAAACAGTTTGTTTTGGCCAAGGCCTGCAGCACCTTTCGTGTTTGTGGTTACAATTTTTATACATTTCTTTAAGCAGAAACCCAGGCAAGAACAGCCCACTTGCCTAATATGGGTGATGACTGTTTCACTTTTTACCAGCCATGAGGTAATCAGCACTAAGTTGTTAAGGGGCAAGTTAAAGTTCATGAGCTGAGCCCTTTGAATTACTACAAGCATTTCGTCAACAATTGCCTTGCAAGCGGAAATGCGAATGAACAAAGAGTTGTTTGCAGTTTAGAAGACAACACTTAATAAGGGCGCAAGGTAGGCAGAGAGTGGTGTGTAGGGTATGGGTGCTTCGCTATAGTCACACACAGGAAAAAAGAGTGGGGCCAGTAGCCCCAGTGGCACTTTACAAGTGCTGTAGACTCAGTACATGATTAAGTGTCCTGTCGCATTGAAGCAAGCAGGTAACAGAAGCAAAAAAAGAAAGGAAGTATTAGCATAGCTATTTCTATTTATAAATTTTCAAACCTCTCACATGCAATGCGGGAAAGCGAGCCTCACGGTGACAGAAAATGGGTGGTCCGTTCCCATCCCAAGAACTTCAAAAACCCCATCAGGCAATGGCGAGAAAAGCATACTCACGTGACAGAAAGGGGAGTCCTTTCCCACTCCCAGAACTTCATTCCAGCCGTGCAATGCGGGAAAAGTGAGGCGCACCTGAAAGATATTGGGATCCTGTCCCACTCCCAGAACTTCAACCTCCCTCCCAGCATGCAATGCGGGAAAAGCAGACGTCCCACGTGACACAAAATGGAGTGCCTTTACCCACTCCCAAACTGCAACTCCCAAGCATGCAATGCGATAAGCATAATGTCACGTGACACAAATGGGAGTCCTTTCCCCACTCCCAGAACTTCAAATTCCCAGCTGCATGCGGGAAAAGTGAGGCCTCCGTGGACAGAAAGAAATGGGAGTCCTTTCCCACTCCAGAACTTCAACCAACTCCCAGCAGCAAATGCGAGAAAAAGCATCCACCGCAAACGTGACAAGAAAAATGGAGTCCTTTCCCACTCCAGAACTTAATCCCAGCATGCATGCCCGGTGAAAAGCATATGTCACGGAAACGAAAAGGGGAGTCCTTTCCCACTCCCAGACTTCAACGCCAGCATGCAAGGTGGGAAAAGGTTAGCCCTCAACATGAACAGATATTAGGAGTCCTTCCCACTCCCAGAACCTTCCAACCTCCCAGCAATCAAATGTGGGAAAACTTAGCATCACATGACAAACTAGGGAGTCCTTTACCCTCCAGAACGCTCAATTCCCAGCATGCATGGCCGGGAAAAGTGAGCCCTCACATGAAAAGAGTATGGGAGTCCTTTCCCCACTCCCAGAACTTCAACTCCCAGCCAAGGCAAGGCGGGAAAAGCGAGCCTCCGTGACAGAAATGGGAAGGCCTTTCCCACTCCCAGAATCAACTCCCACAATGCAATGCGAGAAAAGCATATGGCACGTGACAGAAAATGGGAGTCCTTTCCCACTCCCAGAACTTCTAATTCCCCCAAGCATGTAATGCGAAAAGCATATGTCACGTGACAGAAAAATGGGAAAGTCCTTTCCCAATCCCAGAACGTCAACTCCCAGCATCCCAATCGAGAAAAGCCAGCCCTCAACGTGAAGAAATGGGAGTCCGTTTCCACTTCCAACTCAATTCCCAGCAATGGCAATGCGGGGAAAAAGTGAGCCTCACATGACCAGATATGTGACCAGTCCTTTCCCAATACCCAGAATTGTGCAACTCCCACATACATGCGGGAAAAGCGAGCCTGAACGTGACAAAAATGGGAGTCGTTCCTTTCCTTCCCACTTCCAGAACTTCAACTCCCAGCATGCAATGCGAGAAAAGCAATAGGTCACGGGACAAAAATGGAGTACCAGTTCCCAATCCGCAGAACTTCAGACTCCCAAGCATGCACCGAGGGAAAAGCGAGCCTCACGTACAGAAAATGGAGTCCCTTTCCCACTGCCCAAAAATCAACTCCCAGCAGGCAAGCGAGAAAGCATACCTCAGGTGACAACAATGGGAGTCCTTTCCCCCACTTCCGCCAAACGTTCAACTCCCAGCATGCAATGCGGAAAAGTTAAAGCCGCATGTGACAGAAATTGGAGTCCTTTCCCCACTCTCCAAGAACTTCAACTCCCAGCATGCAATGCGAGAAAGTTATCCTCACGTGACAGAATTGGGAGTCCTTTGCCCACTGAACAGCAGAACTTCAACGCCAGCAATGCAATGTGGGAAAACTTAGCCTCAACGTGACAGAAAAATTGGGAGCCTTTTCCCACTCCCCAGAAACTTCAACGCCCCAGCTGCAATGCGGGAAAACCAGCCTCACTGACAGAAAAGGGAGGTCCCTTTCCCACTCTCCCAGAACGTCACTCCCCATCATGCAATGCGAGAAAAGCATACTCACTTGACAGAAAAATGGGAGTCCGTTCCACTCCCAGAACTTTCAATTCCCAGCATGCAATCGGGAAAGTGACCTCACAAGAAAGATAGTGACAGTCCTTTCCCACTCCCGAACTTGTCAAAGCCCCAGCATGCAATGCGGGAAAGCGAGCCTCACGGACAAAAAATGGGAGTCCTTCCCACGTGTCCAAGAACTGCAACTCACAGCATGCATGCGAGAAAGACATATGTCCCACGTGACCAAACACAAAAGGGGAGTCCTTTTCCCACGCCCAGAACATCAAGTCCCAGCGGCATGCGGGAAAGCGAGCCTCACGTGACAGAAAATGGGAGTCCTTTCCCGCTCCATAACTTCATCAACTCCCACATGCGAATGCGAGAAAAGCATACCCAATACCTCACGTGACAAAATGGGAGATCCTGTTACGCACTCCCAACTCAATCCCAGCATGCATGCGGGAAAAGATAGCCGCACGTGACGAAAATAATGGGAGTCCTTTCCCACTCCCAGAACTTCAACTCCCGCATGCAATGCGAGTAAAAGCCATACCTAAACGTGACAGAAATGGGAGTCCTTTCCGCACTCCAGAACTTTCAAATTCCCAGCGTGCAATCGGGAAAGTGAGGCTCACATGGACAGATATTGGGAGTCTCCTTTCCCACTCCCAGAACTTTCAAACTCCAGCATGCAATTCGAAAAGCATACGTCACTGACACAAAATGGGAGTACCTTTACCACTCCCAGAACTTCAACTCCCAGCAAAATGCAATGCGAGAAAAGCATATGTCACGTGACACAAAATGGGATCCTTTCCCTCCGCACTCCCAAACTTCAATTCCCAAGCATGCAAGGCGGGAAAGCGAGCCTTCACTTACAGAAAATGGAGCCTTTCCCACTCCCAGAACGTCAACTCCCATCATGCAATGCGAGAAAAGCATACCTACGTGCAAGAAATGGGAGTCCGTTCCCACCTCCCAGAACGCATTCCCGCACATCAATGCGGGAAAAGCATATGTCACGTGACAGAAAATGGGAGTCCATTCCCACTCCAAAAACTTCAACTCCCACATGCATGGGAAAAGTTAGCCTCACATGGACGATATTAGGAGTTCCTTTCCCACTCCCCCCAGAACATTCAACTCCCAGCATGCAATGTGGGAAAACTTGCCCTCACAAGGACAGAATAGGGATCCTTTCCCACCCCAGAACTTCAATTCCCAGCATGCAATCGGAAAAATTGAGCCGTTCACCATGACGATATTGGGAGTCCTTCCCACGCCCAGAACTTCAACTCCCCAGCAAATGCAATGCGGGAGAAAAGCGAGCCTCACTTGACAGAAAATGGAGTCCTTTCCCCCCCACTCCCAGAACTTCCTCCCAGCATGCAAGTGGGAAAAGCAGATGTCACGTGACAGAAAATGGGAGTCATTCCCCACTCCCAGAACTGTCTATTCCGAGCCAGGTAATGCGAGAAAAGCATATGTCACGTGCAGAAAAATGGAGTCCTTTCCTTGCCACTCCCAGAACTTCAATTCCCAGCATGCATGCGGGAAAGCGAGGCTCATGTGCAGAAAATGGGAGTCCTTTTCCCACTCCCAGACCTTCAACTCCCACAATGCAAATGCTGGAAAAGTTAGCCTCACGTGACAGAAATTGGGAGTCTTTACCCTTTCCCACTTCCCACTTCAACGCCCACATGCAAATGCGGGAAAGTTTAGCCCTCAACGTTAACAGAAAATTGGGAGTCCTTGCCCACGCCCAGAACTTCAACGCCCCCATGGCAATTCGAAAGCCAGCCGCAAACGTGACGAAAAATGGGAGTCCTTCCCCACGGCCCAGAACTTCAAACTCCCATCATGCAATGCGAGAAAAGCATACCTCACTGGACAGAAAATGGGAGTCCTTTCCCACTCCCAGAACTGCAATTCCCAGCAAATGGCAATGGGGCGGGAAAAAGTGAGCCTCAACATGACAAATATTGAAAGTCCTTGCCCACTCCGAACGTCAACTCCCAGCATGCAAATGCGGGAAAAGCGACTCACGTAACAACAAAGTGGGAAGTCCTTTCCCACTTCCAGAACGTCAACTCCATCATGCATGCGAGAAAGCATATGTCACGTGACACAAAATGGGAGTCCTTTCCCACTCCCAGAACTCAATTCCAGCAATCAAGATGCGGGAAAAAAGCGAGCCTCACGTGACAGAAAATGGGAGTCCCTTTCCCACTCCCCCAGAACTTCAACTCCCAGCTGCATGCGAGAAAAGCTACCTTTCACATGACAAAAAAATGGAGTCCTTTCCCACGGCCCAGAACTTCAATGCCCAACAGTGCAGGCGGAAAAAAGCGAGCCTCAACGTGACGAAATGGAGTCATTTCGCCACTGCCCGAACTGTCAACTCACAGCATGGCAATGCGAGAAAGGCATATGTCACGTGACATAAAATGGGAGTCCTTTTCCAAATCCAGAACGTCTATTCCCAGCATGTAATGCGAGAAAAGCAATGTCACGTGACAGAAAATTGGAGTCCCTTTTCCCCACTCCAGAACTCGCAATTCCCAGCATGCAATGCGGGAAAAGCGAGGCTCATGTGACAGAAAAATGGGAGTACGTTCCCAATCCAGAACTTCAACTCCCACGGCAAAATGCTTGGAAAAGTTAGCCTCACGGGCAGAAATTGGGAGTCCTTTCCCACGCCAAACTTCAACGCACCAGCATGCAGTTGGGGAAAAATTTAGCCTCACTGACAGAAATTGGAGTCCCTTTCCCACTCCCAGAACTCGTTCCTCCCAGCATGCAATGCGGGAAAAGTGAGCCTCATATGACGATATTGGAGTCGCTTTCCCACGCCCAGAAAATGCACTCCCAGCAGTGCAATGCGGGAAAGCGAGCCTCACGTGACAGAAAATGGGAGTCCTTTCCCACTCCCAGAACTTCAACTCCAGCAGGCAATGCGAGAAAGCATATGTCACGTGACAGAAAAATGGGAGTCCTTTCCCCACCTCCCAGGACTTCAACTCCCAGCAATGCAATGCCCTGGAAAAGTTGCCTCATGTGGACAGAAATTGGGAGGCCTTCCCACTCCCAGAACTCTGCAACTCCCACATGCAATTTGGGAAACTTAGCCTCACATGACAAGAAATGGGAGTCCGTTCCCAACTCCCAGAACTTCAATTCCCAGCAATGCAATGCGGGAAAAGTGAGCCTCAATATGACCAATATTGGGAGGTCCCTTTCCACGCCCAGAACGTCAATCCCTCAATGCAATGCGGGAAAGCGAGCCTCACGTGACAGAAAATGGGAGTCCCTTTTCACCTCCCAGAAACGTCAACGGCCCAGCATGTAATGCGAGAAAAGCATATGTCCACGTGACAAAAATGGGAGTCCTGTCCCACTTCCCAGAACGCTTCAACTCCCACATGCACGGAGGGAAAGGAGCCTCACAATGACAAGATATTAGGAGTCCTTTCCCAATCCCAGAAATAACTTTCAAACTCCCAAGATGCAATGCGGGAAAAGCGAGCCCCACGGGACAGAAATTTGGGAGTGCCCTCCTGCCTCCCAAACTTTCAACTCCCCAGCAAGCATACGGGAAAAGCGGAGCCTCACGTGACCATAAATGGACGTGGAAATTGTCTCCCCCATTTTCCTGTTCACGGGAGGCTCGCTTTTGCCGCATTGATTGCTGGGAATTGAATTTTTTTGGATGGGGAAAGACTCCGATTTTCTGTCACGCTAGGCTTCTCTTTTCCCGCATTTTGCTTCCTGGGAGTTGAAGTTCTGGCAGTGGAGAAAAAGGCCGCCAGTTCGTCACGTGAGGTATTTTTTTCTCGGCATTGCATGCTGGAGTTGAAGTTCTTCTGGGAGTGGTAATGACTCCATTTTCTGTCACGTGAGGCTCGATTTCCCGCAATGGCATGACTGGGAGTTGAAGTTCTGGGAGTGGGATAGTACTTCCCATGGGTTTCTGTCAAGTGAGACTCGAGCTTTTCCGCATTGCAATGCGGGGAGTTTTGAAGTTCTGGGAGTGGAAAGGACCCCAATTTCTGTCATGTGGAGGCTCACGTTCCCGCATTGCACACTGGAATTGGAAGTTCCTGGAGTGGGAAAGGACTCCCATTTTCTGTCACGTGAGACGTGCCTTTTGCCCGCATTGCATGGTGGGGATTTTAGTTTGCTGGGAGTGGGAAGGACTCCATTTCCTGTCACATGAGGCTAAGTGTTTTCCCCGCATGTGCATTCTGGAGTTGTGAATTTCTGGGAGTGGGAAAGGACCCCAGTTTCTGTCACGTGAGGTATGCTTTTGCTGTTGCATTGCACGCTGGAGTTGAAGTTCGGGGAGTGGGGAAAGGACTCCAATGTCTGTCATGGGAGGCTCACTTTTCCCGCATTGCACATCTGGGAAATTGAAGTTCTGGGAGTGGAAAGGAATCCCATTTTCTGTCACTGAGGCCCTCGCTTTTTCCCCGCATTGGCATGCTGGAGTTGAAGTTCTGGGAGCAGGAAAGGACCTCCCCCAATTTCTGTCACGTGAGGCTCGCTGTTTTCCCGCATTGCCTTCCTGGGAGTTGAAAGGTTTCTGGCGATGGAAAAGGGCCTCTCATGTTTCTGTCACGTAGGTATCCTTTCTCGCATGGCATGCTGGGAGTTGAAGTTCTGGGAGGGGGGAAAAAAATGACTCCCATTTTCCCTGTCCGTGATCTCGCATTTTCCCGCTTGCATGCGGGGAGTTGAAGTTCCTGGGAAGTGGATAGGACTTCCCATTTGCTGTTCATGAGACCTCGCTTTTCCCGCACGGCATGCTGGTAGTGAAGTTCTGTGAGTGGAAGGACTCCCAATTTCTGTCAGGTGAGGCCACTTTTCCGCATTGCAACACTGGGAATTGAAAGTTCTGGGAGTGAAGGACTCCAATTTTCTGTCACTTGAGACTTGCTTTTCCGCATGTACCGCATGCTGGGAGTTTGAAAAGTTCTGGAGTGGAAAGGGACGTCCCAATTGCTGTCACATGAGGCTAAGTTTTGCCCCGCATTTGCATGCTGGGAGTTAAAAGTTCTGGGAGTGGGAAAGACTTCCTTTTCTGTCACGTGAGGTATGCTTTTCCTCGCATTGCATGCTGGAGGTGAAGTGTCGGGGAGTGGGAAAAAGACTCCCATTTCTGTCACGTGATGTGGCTGTTCTCGCATTGCAAGCTTGGAGGTGAAAGTTACCTGGGAGTGGGAAGGACTCCTAATTTCTGTCATGTGAGGCTCACTTTTCCCGCATTGCACACGGGAATTGAAGTTCTGGGAGTGGGAAAGGACGCCCATTTTCCTGTCACTTGAAGACCCCCTTTTTTCGCTTTTCCCGCTTGCATGCTGGAGTTGAAGTTCTGGGAGTGGGAAAGGAACTCCCATTTTTCCTTCACATAGGCTAAAGTTTTCCCTTCCAGGCCATTGCATGCTGGGAGTTGAAGTTCTGGGAGTGGAAAAGGACTCCCTTTTCGGTCACCTGAGGTAATGCTTTTCTCGGCATTGCATGCTGGGATTGAAGTTCTGGGAGTGGGAAAAGACTCCATTTTCTGTCAAACGGTGAGGTTTGCTTTTTCTTTCTCGGCAAAAAAAAGAAAATTGGCATGCTGGTATTGAAGGTCTGGTAGTGGGAAAGGACGTCCCTTTTCTGTCACGTGAGGCTCGCTTTTCCGCATTGCAATGCTGGAATTGAAGTTTTCTGGGATTGGGGAAAGGACTCCCAGTTCTGCACGTGAGGTATGCTTTTCTCGCATTGCAATGATGGGATTGAAGTTCTGGGGTGGGGAAGGACTCCCATTTTCTGTCCACGTGAGCGCTTTTCCCGCATTGCAGGGGGGATTGAAGTTCTGGAGTGGGAAGGACGCCCATTTCTGCACGTGAGGCTCGTTTTTGCCCGCATTGCATGCTGGGAGTTGAAGTCGGGAGTGGGAAAGGACTCCCATTTCGTCACGGAGTATCTTTTCGCATGCATGCTGGATTGAAGTTCTGGGATTTGGAAGGACTCCCATTTTGTGTCAGTGAGCGGCTTTGCCGATTGCATGCTGGGAATTGAAGTCTGGAGGGGAAGGACTCCATTTCTGTCATAGGTAGCTTTTCCGCATGCATGCTGGAGTTGAAGTTCTGGGAGTGGGAAGGACTCCCATGTTTGTCACGGAGCTCGCTTTTTCCCGCATTGCATGCTGGGAGTGAAGTTCTGGAGTGGGAAAGGCTCCCTTTCTGGTCACGTAGGCGCGCGTTTCCCGCATTGGGCAGGCGGGAGTTGACGGTCGGGAGTGGGAAAGGACTCCCATTTTCTGTCCGTGAGGTGCTTTTCCGCAGTTCAGTGCTGGGGGGAGTTGAATTCGGGAGTGGGAGGCCCGCATTTCGTCAGTGAGGCCGCTTTTCCCCGCATTGCAGGCTGGGAGTAAGTTCTGGGGTGGGAAAGACTCCAATTTCGTTCCACGTGAGGTAATGCTTTTCCCGCATTGCATGCTGTGAGTTTGAAGTCTGGGGAGTGGGAAAGGACTCCCAGGTTCCTGTCACGTGAGGCTCGCTTTTCCCGCATTGGCCATGCTGGGATTTGAAGTTCTGGGAGTGGAAAGGAATCCCATTGTTCTGTCTGTCCGTGAGCCTCGCTTGGCCCCGCATTGCAAATGCTGGAAAATTGAAGTTTTCCTGGAGTGGGAAGGAAACTTCCCATTTCTGTCACGTGGGACTCGCTTTTCGCATTGCATGCTGGATGAAGTGTCCTGGGAGTGGGAAAGGAATTCCCATTTGCTGTCCGGAGACTCGCTGTTTTCCCCCGCATGCATGCTGGGAGTTGAAGTTCTGGGAGTGGAAAGGAATCCCATTTTCTGTCACGTGAGGTAGTGCTTTTTCTCGAATTTACATGCGGGAGTTGAAGTTTCTGGGAGTGGGAAGAACTTCCCCCATTTTCTGTCACGTGGGACTCTCTCTCGCTTTTCCGATTGCATGCGGGAATTGAAGTGCTGGAGTGTGAAGGACTCCCATTTTTCGGTCACGCGTGAGCCTCGCTTTTTTTTTCGCCTCCGCATTGCAAAATGCTGAAATGGGAAAGTTCTGGAGTGGGAAAGGACTCACAATTTCTGTACATGAGACTCTCCGCTTTTTTCCCGCATTGAATTCGGGGAATTGCAGTTCTGAGGAGTGGATAGGAAATCCCTTTTCTGTCCACGTAGACTACGTTTTCCCCCCGCCATTGCACATGCTGGAAATTGAAGTTCTTTTGAGTGGAAAAGGAACTCCCATTTTCGGTAACGTGGATGCCTCGTTTTTTTCCCTCGATTGCGATCTGGGAGGTTGAATGTGTCATGGGAGTGGAAAGGACTCCCATTTTCTTCACGTGAGTCCGCTTTCCCGCATTGGCATGCTGGGTAGTTGATTTTGCCTGGGAGTGGGAAGGGACTCTCCCATTTTCCCTTCACGTGAGGCTCCGCTTTTACAGCTTGCAGGCTGGTAGTTGACGTTCGGGGAGTGGGAAAGTACTCCCATTCGTCCAAGTGAGACCTGACCGCTTTACCCGCAATTGCATGCTGGATTGCAGTGTCCTAGGCAGTGGGTGGACTCCCATTTTCTCTGTCACGTGAGACACTGTTTGCCCAGCATTGGCATGCTTGATTGGAAGTTCTGAGGAGTGGAAAGGACTCCCATGTGCTGGCACGTGAGGTATGCTTTCTTCGGGGGCGATGTGCAAAGTGCTGGGAGTTTGATAGTGTCTCTGGCAGTGGAAGACTCCCATTTTGCTGTCACGTGAAGGCCTCCGCTTTTTCCCGCAATGGCCGATTCTGGGAGGTTGAAGGTCTGGGAGTGGGAGAAGGAATCCCAATTCCTTCACGGAGCTCATCGCTTTCCCGGGCTTTGCAGGCTGGAGTTTGGGAAGTTCCTGGAGTGGAAGTGACTTCCGCATGTTTGCTGTTACGTGAGGCTCGCTTTTGCCCCGCATTGCAATGCGGGGGAAGTTGAAAGTTGCTGGAGTTGGGAAAGGAAACTCCCACTTTCGCTGTCACGTTTAGGGGTTTGCTAAGGGGATGATTTCAGAGCTGCCGCAAACCTTGACAAATTAGGGTGGCCAAATGTAGGCAAAAACATTTTCAAATGTGGGAGACCTTGTTTAATAGAAAAATGAGGACTTGTGCAAAAGAGAAAGTTGAGGCTTTTGTTAAAAAATGTGAATATAAATGCAGTTTTTTAAAGTGATCAAAAGGAAGACATTTGGGCCTTAGTCGAAGACAGAGGGCAGAAAATGTAAGGGGTTGGGGTGCCCTCGGGGTCAATTGTACTTCTTCGGTCAGGACTGTGTGTACTTGTTCATGGGACGGGTGGGTATTGTGTTTCGGTATCACTGCTACATTGAGTTTTGTAAAACAAAATCACAGCAAGTTCCGAAGGGGGATGGGTGGCCGTGCCTCAGGGGGCGGGCTTTGTTTGTGATATCAAATACAACGCAGAAGCCTCAACATAGCCGATGCGGGCGCGTAGCCATCGGGGGGAAAGTCTCATCGATCAGCAACTATAAATTGTCCAGAGAAGGCGGGGACGTTGTGTTTAGCATTCAATCGCCATAAATAACAAACACAGAAAATGCACTTTCCATATATATAATGAAAAAAGAAGAGGGAAAAAATAAAAAACAAGGCAGGGGTGTAATATTTCATTTAAAAAAATGTAGTACATAAACGAAGTAGCAATAATAATATTACAATGACAATAACAACTAATTAACAATGAATGCAATAAAACAAGCAAGAAGAAAAATTATGAAATGACAAACAAGCAATATAACAATTAAGGACATGCGAAATAAAACAAGCATGACTAAAAATTAAGTGAACGAAAAACAGCAATAATAAAATATGAAATAAATAGAACAGACAATAATAAAACTTCATCAATAAAACAACATAAGTACAATTAATAACAAAACAAGGCCATAAATAAAAATTATGAAATAAAGTAAACAAGCAATAAAGAAAAATTGCATGAAGATAATAACGAGCAATAATAAAAATTAAGGTAAAATAAACAAACAATTATAGAAAATTAGTGAAAATAAGTGTGAAAACAACAATAAGAAAATTAAGGAAAAAATAAAACAACATAATAAATGTAAAGAATAAAAAAAGCAATAAAAAAGTAATAAGATAGAGGACAAGCAAGAAAATAAAGAGGTAGGATGTGAAAGAACAAAATAAAAGCAGATCATAATAAAAATTAAATTAAAATAAAATAAAACAGCATAATAAAAAATAATGAAAGTAAATAAAAAAAGCATAATGAAATTAAAAATAAAAAACATAATAAAATTAAAGTAAAATAAAACAAGCAATGAAATAAAAAATGACAAGAAATAAAAAAGCTAATAAAAAGTAATAATAAAAACAGCAATAGGTGAAAAAGGTAATGAAAGAAAATGGAAGCAAGCAATATAAAATTAAATAAAAAAAACAGCAAGTAATAAAATTAATGAATAAAATAAAACAACAATAATAAAAGAGGAATAAAAAAATATAACAAGCATAGCAAGAAGGACGCTACAAGAAATAAAAAAGCATAATAAAAAATTAATAAAATAAAACAGCATATAAAATGAAAGAAAAAAAGCAGAATAAAAACATTAAAACTAAAAACAAGCAATAAGTAAAAAATTTAAGTGAAATAAAGTGATAAACAAGCAATAAGTGAAATGAAAGAAATAAAAGCAATATAAATTAATAATAAGGGAAAAAGAAGCAATATAAAAAAATTAATATAAATAAATAAACAGCATAAGCAAATTTAAAAGAATAAAAAGCATAATAAAATTAATAAATAAAACAAGCAATGTAATAAACAATGTTAATGGTGGAAATAAATAAAACACGGCATAGAAAAATTAAAATACAATAAAAAAGCAATAATAAAATTAGAGGTGAAAATGAAGTAGTGTTTAGAATTTTAAAAATAATTTTAAAAACCCCAAAAGACCAAGGCAGACCTAATGGCCACTAGACCCAGCTTTCCCCCTCCCCCTCCTTCGCCCCAATTCTGCCCGGGCCCTCTTTCAGAGGCATAAAACCCTCCTTCCCCTGGCTCTTTCCTTCCTCTCCTCCTCCTTCGTCCCAATGCTGCCCTGCCCGCTCAAAGACCCGTCCTCCCCGGCTCATTCCTCCTCCTCCTCTCCTCCCCCTCCGTTTCCTTTGAATGTCTGGCCGTGCCGTGCGGGTTAACTGGCAAGGATCGCGCGTGCTCGCGCACGGAGAGAAGCTGGGCAGAGCGGGCTGCGCATGCCGGCTTGCCCCCCCCTCTGAGCCTGGTCACGCGCGCCGAGAAACCCTTCCTCTTTGTGCCATCTGGGCCCAGCTTTCTTGTCTGGCAGCAAAAAGACAATGTTCATGAGCTCCTGTTTTTGACTCCCCAGTGACGCGCGCGCTCATGCACATCCCTTGACGAGGTTACGGAGGCGCTTCGCCTCCTATGAAGAGTGAGTAAGGCGGAGCCGGATGAGGAGGTGGTTGCGCTGCCCAGCCCACCACGAAGAGAGAGAGGTGGTTGGCGCTCAGCCATCCGCGTTAAAACAGCAGCTTCATGGCGTCAGGAGGGCAGACCCCAAACATGGACAGTGGGGGTGCTTTGGGGGGGCCCCACCACCAAAACGTCCTGACCGTTAGGTCACCACCCCAAAAGCCGTTTATTTGGCACGGGGGCCGCCGGGTTTATGCATCCCTAGTAGCCCTGGATGCCTATTTTTTACCATTAAAAATAATACCATTGTTTCTAGATGAAAACCACTGTGTTGGATGGGTACAGCAAAGTGTGCCTGATTTCTTATCATCATCTATGTTTGTTTTCAAAATGTCCAAGCATGGGCCTGTGAGATGTTAGCTGCTCATGGCATCCCAAATAAAGAAAACAAAAATAATGATCACATATGTTTTACATAACTTTAAAGTGGGTAATAATGAGAGAACAAAATTCATTAGAAAATACAATAATGCTTGGTAAAGTGAAAGGCAGTAAAAAAAGAGGAAGGCCACATTATAGGTGGATTGATTCAGTCAAAGCCACAGCCTTGTGTCTCAGGACCTGAGCAGGACTGAGGATCATCAGGATTCTTGGAGGTCTCTCATTTTTGGGGGTAATCATCAGTTGATTCTACTTGCTGTGTTGGCCATTTAACAAATACCAAAAATAAAATTAAAAAAATACATCAGTGATGCCTTTATTGGCCAACCGAAATGCACAATATACTTGTTGCAAGCTTTTGAAGCTCCATAGGCTTCCTCATCAGAAAAGATGTTACAAACCAAACAGGAAAGGAAAAAGGAGAAAAACATCTCCAATTGATTTTCCCCCTCCAGTTTGGTTTGTAACATCTTGCCTGATGAAGAAGCCCACAGAGCTTCAAAAGCTTGCAACAAGTATATTGTGCATTTTGGTTGGCCAATAAAGGTCCCATGAACCTTAGCCAGCATGATAATCAATCAAGAGGAATGAGAGTGTTGGAGAACATTTGGAGGGTCGCAGCCCTGGAGACTTTGGGTAAAGTCACTTTTAAAATGTACTTTTGTTACATTTTTGTATCTTTATCTCAAATCAGCTAGTTACAGCTGACTGAAATATTGATAACTGGTTTTTTTCAAGGCTGTGATTTTGTGGCTGGGATCACGGTGAGACTGGATGAAATACACACAAATAAATGTTTTATGATAAGTAAATAATTATAATTTGTAATAATAAATAGGCCTTGCTTCCTGGTCCCTTGATTCCCACAAACATGGAACTTGTGCATACTAGCTTAGACTCAATGACTAAAGCCCAGGCATCTGGAGGAAGTGTGTTTGGGACCTAAATGTCTGAGAAAACTACAGTTCCCAGAGTCACGGGACGCTGAGGCCACGTGACGACGGTCACATGACCCACGGAGGCCTGTCTTCCTCAGCGGCTGGAGAGACGCCAAGAGCGGCCTGTAGGGGGCGCCCGGGCTCCGCTGGGTCTCCTCCCGGAAGGAGCCAGAGCCAGGACGATGCAGGCGGGAGCTTCTCGGTAGCTCTTGCAGGGCAGCAGGAGGAGCGCAGCGGGGCTCGTGGGGTGATGTTGGCCGTCGGGCCATGCTGCTGAAGCTCCTGCAGAGACAGACCTATACCTGCCTCTCGCACAGGTATGGGCCCTGCCTCTGCCTCGGGGGCCTCGTCCTCGTGGTCGTCTCCGCCCTGCAGTTCGGAGAGGTAGGTGGCGGGAAGAGGAGGAGGAGGAAGAAGAAGAAGAAGGAGCATGGGAGGAGGAGGAGAGGAAGAGGGGGACCAGGAATAACTGGGGGAGGAAGAGGAGGAGGAATTAGAACAGCATGGGAAGGAGAAGAAGAAGAAGAAGAAGAAGAAGAGAGGGAGGGAGGGAGGGAGGGAGGGAAGGGAGGAGGAAGAAGAAGACTAAAGGAAGGAAGGAGGGGGGGAGGAAGAGGGGGAGAGGAAAAGGAAGAAGAGGAGGAATAACAATGGGGGAGGGGGAAGAGGAAGAATAGGAGGAGTGGAGGGAGAATAGGAGGAGGGGAGGAAGAAGAAGAAGAAGAAGAGGGGCGAGGCAGAATAGAAGAAGGAGGGGAGGAAGAAGGGAAGGAAAAAAGGAGGGAGGTAGGAAAGTAAGGAAGGAAGAAGAATAGTAGAGGGGAGGGAGGGAGTAGGAGGAGGGAAGGGGGAAGGGAGCAGAAGAGGGATTGGGGGAGGGGGGAGGAACAAGGAGAGGAGGAATAGGAATAGTAGGAGGGGAGGGGTGGAAATATAGGAGGAGGAGGAAGAGGGGAAGGAAGAAGAGGAAGAGAAGGAGAGAGAAGAGGAAGAAGAATAGGAGGAGCGGGAAGGAAGAAGAGAAAGAACAGGAAGAGGGGAGGGGGAGGAAGAAGAGGAGGAGAAGGAGGTGGGGAGAGGAGGACTAAGAAGAAGGGGAGGAGGAGGAGGAAGGGGGAGGAGAAGGAGAAAGGTGCCAGCTGCCACCATCTGTGTTGTTGGTCATGGTGGGCTGTTTCTCTTGGCATGCATATCCAGCATCCTTTTCTTCTGCCCCTGGACTTGATGACTTTCCCCTGCCCCTTGGAAGATCTTGCTGAGGCAAGCCTGCACAACTTTGCAGTAGGTAGGGGCCAAACTTAAAATAGGCTAAACTTCTTAGGGCTGCAGATAGGTCTTAATTAACTATTATTTAATTAATAATAATTAATAATATTAATTAGAATTAATTAATATTAATTCCATCCTCCACCTCTGCCTGGCTCTCTCCTCAGGAGAAAGCCAAGTGGCAGAGGAGCCTTGCAGGGAGAGTGCTTACACATCCTCCACCACCATCTGGCCTTCACCTCAGAAGAAAGCTGGACAGTAGAGTAGCCTTGAGGGCAAACATTTGCCTGCCTGCCTGCCTTCCTCCTCCTCCTCCTCCACCTGGCCTACTTCTTGGGAGAAAGCAGGGCAGTGGAGGACCCTTGAAATCCTTCCACATCAAAATTCTTTGGGAGGCCACATGTGGCCCCCGAATCATATGTTGCGCAGGCCTCTGCTGAGGAGTTTCTTTTGTCTTGTGCGCCAACCAGGCCTCCTCCTTCAGTTGCCCCCAGATTACTTTCTTCAGCAGCTTGGCAGAGAGCCTCTGAACCCTAAATAGCAGCCTTAAAGCTGGGAAGGATTCTGTTGTTGTTTGTTGTTGTTATCTGCTTGTGGCTCATGGTGTGCCTGTGGATGAGACATCTCCAAGATCCTCTGTTTTCAAATGCTCTGTTCAGGTCCTGCAGGCCCAGGCCGGTTACCTCCTGGTTTAAGTGTAGCCATCTGGTCTTCCTCTCTTTCTGCTGCCCTCCAGCTTTCCTAGCTTCATTGTGTTTTCTAATTATTCATGCCTTCCCATGATGGCCGGAGCATGACAGCCTCAGTTTAATCCTGGCTTCCAGAGAGAGTTCTCACTTGGTCTTTTCTAGGACCCATTTGTTTGTCTTTTTGGCTGCCCACTTCATTCTCAGTATACTGAGAAGGATTCTACTCCTTCGTTGCATTTTTCTGTGTGAGGAGGAGGTAGAGGAGGCAGGAAACTTCACCAGCTGGGTTTCTGTTTGCAACAGAATATTTGGAATCACAAATATTCTGTTGCAAACTTTGTTGCCTGCATGTGCTGTGCACACACCCTCCCCAATCTTCCTTGCACCCTGTGTATGTTCTCTTGCTTCCCATATGTTTGTGGTTATAAAATTTCCATCTTTCTATACTGGTCATTTCCCTGGTCTGTGCAGCACCCCTTTCAGGTTCCCTGGCCTTCTCTGTATTGGCACCTTCTCCCTGCACATTCACATTGCTTTTCTTCTAAATGGTGCTATTTTTTTTGTGGTTTCCCTATTGTTCTCTGAGCCATCATTGTGTAGTGTATGCCTTCAAGTTGCCTGTTGACTTTTGACATGATTGCCTGTTGCAACCACACGTGTCTCATATGGTTTTTTAAGACAAGGGATCATAGAATCATAGGGTTGGAGGAGACCACAAAGGCCATGTAGTCCAACCCCCTGCCATGCAGGAATACACAAACCACCCCCAGCAGATGGCCACCCAGCCTCTGCTTAAAAGCCTCCAAAGGAGTAGACTCCACCACACTCCAAGGTGGTTTTGCCTCTGAAAAATTTCCTCTGAAATATAGCCTACAGCTTCTGGTATTCATTGGCAGTCTCCCATCCTAGTACTAACCAGGGCTGATCCTACTTCGAGTTTAAGATCAGACAGGATTTGGTGTTATCACTGCTCCCCTAAAAATTACTCTGCCTCCCATACTCTCTATGAGAAGGGAAGAAAAAAGGAGTCATGTGACACCTTTTAAAATTAGCCAGTTTATTTCATCTTAAGCTTTAATGGACAACAGCTTCTTCCACAAAAATTCATGCTGAAAGGAACTGATGATGCTTACACGTGACTCCTTTTTCCTTCTCTTTTTGTGCTGAAGCAGACTAATGTGGCTATTTCTCTGAATATTTTTCTCCAGTGTCGCTAAATAGCACTCATGATGTGCTTTGTGTGGCTATTTGTTTGTTGATGTCCTTGATCTTCAGTCCAAACAAGATTCTTCCTATGACTACCAAGGCCATGCCCATATAGGTCAGAATACTCTGGGAGCAGCTCAGAGTATTTTGCTCCTGAAACTAGCCGAAACTCCCTCTATTACTGGGCACTCCAGAATAATGCCAGGTGGCTGTTCACATATACGTGCCACTGTGCCACTCACCTCCTTTGTGGCTGAAAACAATGCACCCAGCCTCTGACCTTAGAGGCAGCATCTCACAGCGGCAGAGTGGAACGTCTGTGTGAAGAGCTGCCTGGCATCACTCTGGAGGGCTCTAGATTTACTGGGAAGATCTGGAGCAAAAAATGAGGTTTTATAACCTATTTTAAGGATGGTATAACATATGTTTGGTGCTGAATTGACCATGTGTCATCAGGACACTTCACATCAGAATCAGGAATTAGGCTTTGCGTCATCTGAACTGATTTCCATGAGGATGGAGAAAGAACGTGTTAATTTGGCCTATGCAGACACAGCCAAGAAATCTTGTTCAGTGCATGAACCAATGGTTTCCAAACATTGTTCCTTCAGGTGTTTTGGATTTCAACTCCCAGAAGCTCCAGTCCACTTGCCCAATAGTTGGGAATTCTGGAAGCTGAAGTTCAGAAAATCTGGAAGACCAAAGTTTGGGGAACTATTGGCATAAGCTTTTAAAACCATCAATTTTAACAGTACAGCTGACAACATACCTTCACAATGCAAACAGAAAGCTTATTGATCTGAAATATTGGGCTGCCCTAGCAGAGAAGACTCTGGCCCACGTTTGCCTTATGGATGGGGAGAAAGGCTTGTGTTGATGATGTTAGTAAAGGGATCTTGTTGATCATCCTTAAAATATGATACCCTATACAACCTTTCTTCAGCTATCTGAGGCATGTATTTCGAACCTTGGCTTTTGTTTTTGAGGGTTTAACATCAATTGGTTACATTATAAAGACTTTTCTCTAAATTACATCACTCTCCCCCTTTTTGCAAACACACGGGAAAGTTCACAACTTTTTCTAGAATGTGAAGTCGAAGGCTTTCATGGCATCCATAGTTTTTTGGGGGGTTCTTGGCCATTTTCTAGAAGAGTTTATTCCTGACGTTTCACCAGCATCTGTGGCTGGCATGCTCTTCCAGAACATGGCCACGTAGCCCGAAAAACCCACAAAAAACCATTTTTGTAGAATGTTTACTTGTTCAGAAAGTTTCCTGTATGAGTATAATGTTGATGAGAGTTGTAGTTCAATGTAGCTGGAGGATACCCAATTGGGGAAGGGTGCTCTAAAGCATTTTGAAAATGCTAAAGATTGTTGTCATGACTTCAGGATGCTGCCATCAAGAGATTTTTTGATCAGGGCACTGCAAGTTGGGCTTGTGGTCATTTGACCAGCTAACAATCATATGAGCTATGCAATCAAATATATGACAGCCTTGATCATTCTGTGAGTACATATCAACTGATGTTTTTTTCACTCATCTCTTCATTGCAAATTTTGCCTCATTGTCATACTGCAGACTTTAGTGTATGCTTAGTTTGTTTCAGAATCTAGTAATAATCCTTTGAATTGTAGTCATGAGTAAAATCAGCTCAGGAAGAGCAGTTTGGGCTGTCTTTATTTGGTATGGAGTAATGTGAGAAAACAGATTTATGCATGGAAGTCACTGTTCTATGTTTTGTTTTTTTTAAAAAAAACATCCTTGAGATTGTGCAGCAGAGAGATGCTGATATCTGCGTAAGGCAACAGAGATATGCATGGGGAAATTTAGAGCAGCTTTATCAGTTTAGGACAAACTGACATAGATAAAATCGGCATGAAGAAGACAGAGGCTTTGTATGTTTTTATGAGAGGTCAAGAAAATTATCCCCGTGGACTACA
The DNA here is from genome assembly GCF_019175285.1 of Sceloporus undulatus. Classification (NCBI taxonomy): domain Eukaryota; kingdom Metazoa; phylum Chordata; class Lepidosauria; order Squamata; family Phrynosomatidae; genus Sceloporus; species Sceloporus undulatus. The sequence continues at coordinate 27,268,217 of NC_056526.1, read as the reverse complement.
GCTCTCAGAATCATGTAGCTAGTATGCTATTGCTAACTGGAGGACTCTGGAAGTTGTATTCTAATAGAGGTGGGTTATAAACCGCCGCTTTGCGGTGGTCTGCCGCCGCCGCTGTTTGCTCCGTGAGGGAGCCGCTGCAGCCAAACCGCGTGGCTCCGTTACGGAGCAAAAAAGAAGCTCCAAAATGGAGCTTCTTTAAGCGGCGCCACTATGACATCGCGAGGCGCCAGGGGCGGACTCACGACGTCATAGACGCCGCGACACGTGCGGACACACAGCGTCCGATGCGTAAATATGGCAGCGCCGTGTGGAACGGCCGCCGCCATATTGTACGTATACAATAGGTACTAGGGTTAGGGGGGTGCGGAAGCACCGCCCCTTCCTAACCCTAGTACGTATTCATTACGTATTAAATGGCGGTGTGTAACCCGCCAGAGTAACTTTTCCAGGCTCTGGTCTGTATGCAAACAATTCTTCCATTTCAACAAAAAAACTATGCAGACCATTATTCTGAATATAAAATGCTGAAATCTCTTCAGTTGGAGAGAAGATAGCTCTCTTTTTCTTTATTTATATTTCTTTCTATTGATCATTGCCACAAGATTTATTTTTTATTACAAAAATTTTATACTCTTTTAAGTGTAAAGATATACAACTGAGCACTAAAGTTAGAATCATCCAATTCATTATATCCCCCATCCCCATATATGGATGCGAATGCTGGACAGTGAAGAAAGTGGACAGAAAGAAAATCAACTCATTTGAGATGTTATGGTGGAGAAAAGTGCTAAGGAAACCATGGATAATCAAAAAGACAAACAAATAGATCCTAGAACAGATTAAACCTGATCTTTCCCTGGAGACAAGGATGGCGAAACAGACTATTGTACTTTGGCCACATCATAAGACATGACTCATTAGAAATGACAATAATGCTAGGAAAGGTGGAAGGCAGCAAAAACAGAAAAAGACCACATGCGAGATGGCCTCCACTCAATCAGGGAGGCCACAGACCTGAGCCTGCAGGACCTTAGCAGAGCGGTTGAGGGGGAATGGAGATGTTTAATTCATAGGGTTGCCCTGAGTCGAGATCAACTCAAGGACAGTTAACAACAAAAAACAAATTAAAAACCGAAAGCAGTTTGCACATCTCCAAATACAATAAAACCAACTCTTAAAAATCATTTTAAAATGTTAAAATAGTAAAGTCAATGAAATGATTCCTCAAAAACAATTCATTAAAAGCCAGAGGTGACCAACAGTGTTAAGAATCAAGGAAATTTTCAAGAAACTACATGTTTACATGGTGCTTTACTTAAGCAAATAAACTACTTGGCAGCAGAAACATCCAACACTAGACCACCTAACGCCATGAGGAATCATTCCACATGGTGAGGGCTGCCATTGAAAAGGCCCTACCATTTACTACCGCTTAGTGAACCTCATTAGGCTGGTATGTTGCAAACAGAATTTCCTTCTTAGAGCACAAAGGCTAGGGTGGTATGTACAGGAGAAGGTTTTAAATGTCAACCCAGTGCCTCAAATATTCTTTCTTCTCAGGTCGTTCTAGAGTGGAGTCAGGACCAGTACCATGTTTTGTTTGACTCTTACAGAGATAACGTTGCTGGGAAATCCTTTCAAAACAGGTAAGTCTCAGATGAGCTAGAGCAACAGTGCTTCTTCATTGTGTTTTGGCAGTGCATGTTACAAATGTTGGAAGAACCAAACATTCCCACATTCAGCAGCTGCAGCTGAGTTACTGACAGTCAACAGCACTGAAATAGTTTGGGTTCAGGAAAAGTACCTGACAGTTTTTTCCATATGCTGGTACTCTGTTTATCTCCTCCTTCCTTCTATTCCCCAGGGACAGATATCAGATGGTGTAGAGAATATTGCAGAACAAGCAATCTGCTTTTTAATGAAGTGGGTTTCAGGAAAGATGACAGATCTTTTCCATATGATAGCACTGAGTATTGTGTTTTGAATTACATTTGTGCATTCAGTGTTTGTGACAGCCATCATTTTGATATAAGAACCTGTGTGTGTCTTTAATTCATGCCAAATCATGAATTTCAAAGAGTTTTCTTAAACAAAAAATACTCAGAGGATGTTTTCAACTGTCATCCTCTGAAATATAACCTTCAGTACTTGGTATTCCTTGGCAATTCCCCTAGTCAAGTACTGACAAGGCATAACTGCTTAATTTCCAAGTTCAGACAGGATCTGGTGCTATCAAAGAAATAACTATTTCTTTATTTTATTTGAACAGGATAGACCCTGTTTGAAAGTCCTCTAGAGACTGTTGGATGGGAAGTCCCTGCAGGCCTAGACAGCATAGCAAGTGATGATGAGTTGTGGAAGTTGCAGTGCAGCAGCAAATGGAAGGCCATATGTATACATTATCAATTATTCCCAAACTCCACATGTTTTGGACTTCAGCTACCAGAATTGACTGTTGGCCAAGCTGGCTAGGGCTTCTGGGATGTGAAGTCCAAAACAGCTGGAGGACCATAGTTTTGGAATCATTGTTTAGTTAGTTAGTTTTACATGGTGCTTTTCCTGCAGTGATGTTAATATAGACTACATTGCTCTTGTTTTCCTCACCTTATCGTCTCAACAGTTCTTTGAGGCAGATTAGGCTGAAACAGAGTGGCTGGCCCAAGTTAGTTTCGTGGCTCAGAACTGCTATAATGTCATGTGAAAAGTCACAGAGAAAGGCGCTACTCTCCCACTCCATTTTGGCTTTCTTTTCATATGTGATAAGCATTCCAGTGAAAAAGAGCCTGCCTGCTCTTGATCTGTAAAGGTACATGTTATCTTATGACCAGTCCAGATATATACATGCCATAAAACAGCTGTATAATTGTGTCTGAATAATCACTTGCCAAGATAGTACACATGTTCTTTAAGGTCATATGTGGGTTTTGTTTAGTGGAAACATATTAGTAGCTGAGAAAGCAAAATAAGAAAAACATTTTTTATAGATTAGGAAAAAATGTGAGGGGGTGAAGGTGGAGAATTGCAATCATAGCATGTTCAGTCTTGATTATTCACTTGGTACTGTCTAAATTATTCTCCCCTCCAACCCCCCCCCCCAAAAAAAAACTCAACGTCACAGAGCATTAATAATTTTGAGTAGTTGTGAGTTTGAAGCTCTTAACTATACAGGGTGAATCTCCCTTATCCAGAATCCCAAAATCCAAAATATTCCAAAAACCAACTAATTTTATTGGTGGCTGAAATAGTGATACCTTTGTTTTCTGATTCATCAATATACACAAATGTTTCATGCACAAAATTATTAAAAATAGTGTATGAAATTACCTTCAGGTTATGTTTATAAGGAATATATGAAACATACATGAATTTTGTGTTTAAATTTGGGTCACATCTCTAAGATGTACCATTATGTACATATGCAAATACAAGTATTCAAAATCCAAAAAACCCTGAAACCCCAAACACCTCTGGTCCCAAGCAAGGGATACTGTACCAGTGTAGGACCAGTGTAGGACACTGTCAGGATATGTGCTATGTTCCATAAGATCTGTTTTTCTGTAAAAGTCCAATTTCAAGTAATTTGTCAAATTCTATAGATTCAGCAAGAAAATTGTCTAGAAATTGGCTGCCTGTTTTTTAAAAAAGTTATCAGTTTGTGGTAATTCTTACAAGGATGAGAATTATAGAATTATATTACCTGAGAATTATAACAGTTTGCGTGAACATCCTTTTCTCCACCAGCATACAATCATTATTGACCTTTATAATCCTTAGTTGTTCCTGAGATATATGGATGTATAGTGCATCTTTTTGCTGTGTTATCACTCGAAATATTTTCATTCATTGTTGAAAGATGAATGGGATATTTTCTCAGTAGGCTACAACTGAATCAGGATATGGTTGATGCAGTCATATAAATTGAGTCACATAGCCTGTGAGACACTGTAAGTTTTTTTTAAAGAGAGTATGGAACTTTTTTTTTATGGTAGTGAGAGTGAGCCACTGGAGTCTCTACACCCCTCAGTTAGTACATATATTTGAAATATTTGGCATGGCTGAGAAGCAAGGAACTGGCAGAACAGCTTTTCCTCTCCTCTTTAGGCAGATGGCAGCTGCAAAGACTAGTTGACAGAGCTTGTGTTGTATATACAGTCACCCCTTCTAACTTGCGGGGATCCATTCCGGACTCCCCTGTGAGTTAGGAGACTCACAGATAATCAAGCCCCATTGAAATGAATGGAGCATCCCTGCACGTGAGCATAGGGTGTGCACTGTGGGAACATGCCCCATTCACCTCAATGGTGGGTCTCCCCTCCACGGATTGTCAAGTCTGCCGATTTCTGGTGCGCGGACTTGGAGGGGCGACTGTATTCTGGATGCAGAACCTCTTGTGTTTCAGGTGTTTTGAACTGCAGCTCCTATAATTTCTTATAATTTGGACATTCTAGAATCTAGATGGAGCTGGTGGAATTCTTAGCCCAGAATGTCTGGAGAATTTATGGTTCCCCATACTGTAGACCAGCCTTCCCTCAACTCTTTGCCCTCCAGGTGTCTTACTCCACACGCACCATCATCTCTTTCCATCAGGACTGCTTGAAATTGAAGAATACTGGTTTACAAAACTTGTGGAAGGGGGCAGTTGCCATATATTTAGTCTTTCCCAATGTGGTCCCCACCAAAATGTTTTCAACAAGTGCCATCATACCTAGTTTGATGGCTTCATTCCTTCTATGTAGAGTTGGTGCATTTTCTTGGACAAACTTGGGCACATTCTGCCAGTTCTTTATTTTTAGACCAGGGCAAACAGCAGCTATTCAACCTTTCCATCTTTCACCTATCCTGCCATCAAGACTGTACCCGTACAGGAATACCTGTTGTCTCACCCCAGATTTCTTGCATGTATTGAGCCTACTTCAGCATTTTTACCCAATGTGCGCTTTCTAGGATATCCTAAGGCCCTTGGTTATGTCTGAGATGATTCAAACCTAATTGGTTGGTTTGTTGAGTGGAGGACAAGTTTTGAGTCGATTGGTTGGTTGAATGGTTACTTGTGAGGCCAGTAGTTTCACAGGGAGAAACAGGAGGCAATGTTAATATTTATCAATGGCATTATTTATGTAATAATTGTATCACCATGCTACCAAGAACACACTGGATCTTGTTTGATTTCAGAAGATAAACAGAATCAGATTTGGATGGTACATGCATGGGAGAACACCAAGTCAGGCTAGAAATCCTGTCTGGAATTCTTGAGAGCCATTGCTGCTAGACACAGTTGAGAGCCTTGGATAGATGAACCAGTGGCCTGATTCAGTATGAGATACCTTACTGTGTCCCTACAAACATTTATACCACCACCATTCATCCAAGGAGGTGAATTTAAGATATATATATCCTCCCCCCATGTGTGTGTGCACTTGCATGTATTGACATATGACGACCCATGATGTTCATATGATTTTCTTAGGCAAGGAATACTCTGAGGTGGTTTTGCCAGTCCCCTCTGAAATATAGCTGGCAAAGCCTAGTATTTGTTGGTAGACTCCCATCCAAGCACTAATCAGGGCTAACTATGCTTAGCTTTCAAGATCAGGGGGAATCTGGTACCTTTAGGGTATTTTCTCGGTTTTCATCCCATGTTCCCAACTACATGGTGTGGAGCTGTTACAGCATTTCATTGGCGCAGTGTTTAAATGTGTTGCACCAAAGGAGCACCAGAAACTCACCGTCACTGCAGCTGTGGCACCCTTTCTGCGGCTCAAAAAGGAGCAGCTTTTTTGCAGCTTCTTTTTGCGCCGTGGAAAGGCAGATCGGGGCCGCAGCATGTGGTTGCCACAGCCCCAATCCAGCGAGGAAAGGGGTGGCATGGAGCCACCCCTTAGGGGACATCTGTTGATCACCTCAGTGGGTTTTCATGACTGAGGAGAGAATTGAACCCTGATTGCCAGAGTCATAGTTCAGTGCTCAAGCCACTCTAGACTCTCTTAAAATGGTTATATTGGCGGGATACAAACCGCCATTTAGTACGTATAGGATACGTACTAGGGTTAGGAAGGGGCGGTGCTTCCGCACCCCCCTAACCCTAGTACGTATCCTATACGTACAAGATGACGGAGCACCTTCTACATGGGCGCCGCCATCTTTACGTACTGGACGCATAGCGTCCAGACGTGTCGCGGCGCCTATGACGTCGCGAGTCCGTGCCAGGCGCCTCGCGACATCATAGAGGCGCCGCGAGAAGAAGCTCCGAAATGGAGCTTCTTTTTTGCTCCGCGCGGGAGTCGTGCGGTTTGGCTGCTGCGGCTCCCGCACGGAGAAAATGGTGGCGGCGGGGGAGCGCCGCAAAGCGGCGGTTTGTACCCCGCCATTGTGTTGCTTCCGGTCTCCATTTTGAGAAGGACTGCCAAGGAAAATGGAAGGTTTTGGGGTTCTGGTGTGGATGTTTTTGTGTGTTTTCATGTATTTGGGGGATTTTCTCTATGGTTTTCAGTATGGTTTTCATAAATTCTCTGAAAATCATGCCATCTATAGCAACTAATGCAAGTTTACAGAGGGGCATAGTGTCTGAGAGGGGATTTGGACTCAGTCTCACCATCCTAATTTCACATTCTAACTGCAATACTGTACTGGTCTGTTATGTCATGATGGTCATAACTGCATGATGATCTAGTATTAATTAGCCAGGGAGGCTCTGCTTGTGTTACCTGAGAGTATTGTCATGCCCAAGACTACTATGTATGGCATGACTTTTTTCTGCAATAGGAACCCAATTATGGGATTCCTCTCCCATCAGTGATCCAGGTGTCCCCCACATTTTGTCTTTCAGATAGCAATTTTTTTGTTTGATTTTTAAAAAAATCTACAGTTGGCATTCCATATCCACAGATTCAAGCATCCACAGTTTGAAAATATCCAAAACAAATATAAATTCCCAAAAGCAAAGGTTGCTTTTGTCTTTTTATATAAGGGACACTATCTTATTATGCCATTATATTTAATGGGACTTGAGCATCCATGGATTTTGGTATCCATGGAGGGTCCTGGAACCCTTGGTACCCAGAGGATACCAAGGGCCTACTGTATTTGAACAAGCAAATGTTTAATTTATTTTTGCCACTGGTTTGTATTTCTTTTGATGCATTTTATTTGTTGTTGAGGTTGTGTTTCTGACTTATGGAGACCCTAAGATGAACCTGCACAGGGTTTTCCTGGCAAGATTTGTTCAGAGGGCATTTTCCATTGCCTTGCCTTTAGTCTGAGAGAGGGTGACTTGCCCTTACCCAGTGGGTTTTAAGGGCTGAGTGAGGATTCGAAAGTCTCCAGAGTCACAGTACAATGCTCAGACCACTACACTATGCTGGGTTTCTGTATTTTAGTAGGGATATATAATTGTGAATTTAGATATATGTAATTTGTGATGTTAGATCCATGTAATAATATATGATTTAAATTTTTCTGATTTAATGTAGCCACATATACCTTTTATCAAGGACAGGATTAATGATAATAGGAGCAGTAGTAATAGTAGACCAACAATGTAAATAAATAACCAGCCTTATTCAGCTTGAATAACAAACCACATTTTGTTGTTAGATGAATGAGCCAGAACAAGTCTCAGACCCAGAGCTTCTGTTTGTAGATACTGATGAATTGTCGCTTTTTGCTCTGTCTGGCAAATAAGATTTATGACAAATTGCTCTTTTGTTGTTGCCAATTTAATGTAAAGTACCTTCAGCATAGTGCATGAGAAAGAAGTATATAAATCAGATTGACATGGATGTTGATCATTCAGAATCTGCTATGTAACAGAGCATTCTTTCAAAAAAACTGTGCATTTTAGCTGTATCTATTCAGTTTTCTTTGTCCCAGTTTATCATCTTTACTAATTTGCATTTCAGTCACTTATATTTTGCTTCTCCTTTTGAGCAGTGCCAGCAGTCTTTGAAACAGCATTTCACAGGGTAAGCCCTCCCCACAGATCCCTGATATGCTAGTTTATTATATGTAGTGAACTCTTTATGTGGCAAGGAGTTGTTTTTTTGAAATTCTTACTTTTACAGAAGAATTGTGTATTTTCAAAATGGAGGATAAAACTTGATTCTTTTCCTGTGCTCAGCAAGCCAAGAGATTACTTTTGGTACCATCATATCACTTTGTGAAACCTCTTTGAGAGTCTGCAGATTCTTCCTTTTTATTACACCACAAGATGATGTATAAGCTATGTGACTTTAAGAAGGGTGAGCAGAATGAAGCCCTGATGTCACATATAGAGTACAGGTCAATGTAACCATTATGCAAGTTTCTGAAAGGCACAAATGGGTGTCCAGCTATGTTCCTGTTGTGTTTTTTCTCTTTTTGTTATTTTTGGCAGTCTATGAAGGTACAGAGGGTTCCAGTATCAGAAGGTTGACCCTGGTCCCACCAGGGACGTAACCAGGATTTTGGGAAGGGGGGGTCCAGACTAATAATGGGGTTTGGGCACAGAGGTGCAGCAGTGCGCACCATTCATTGTATCTAACGGAAGGGGGGATCCGGACCCCTTGGCTATGTCCCTGGTCTCACTACAGTTCTCCCCTTCCCTGCTTTAAGGTCAACACTTTCCCCCTGCTTTTATGTAACAACTTGAGTGATGAAGACAGTTGGTGATCTTGAACATATATTATTGTGCCTTTTAATAGCCTAATAAATATGTTATCACAACAGTATAGATTTTGATTTTGTATAACACTCTTCACCTGCAGTCAGAAATCAGCAATCTTATTCTGTAGAATGTGTGGAATAAAAGAATCTGCCTTCCATCAAGTGATTTGTTGGGCTGCCTAGCTTAGTGTTGTCTCCAGACTATCTGGTTGGAGTCTTCCCTCGAGAGTGGAAAGACAATTTGAGACTTCAGAAATGGAGGGCGTTCTCAAACGTCAGGAAACCCTGACAAGGGGAATCCCATATGAGTAAGAATTTTTCAGGATGTATTGTTTTCTGTACAGAAAATTCTGTTTTCTGCGCAAAACAAAAACTACTTGCAGTTATTTGCACAAAGTATGTCCAGAATAGCAAATAGTTTTTGCAAACTGTACAATGTTTGATGTCTTTCTTGCAGTGAAGAGAAAAAATGGTAAAATTATTCATTCTTGCTTGTGAGAATGAAATCTTTAAAAGTATAAATCCCTTGCTCCCCTGTCTACAACTCACCCAGGAGATGTTAGGCACTAAACCTGTAACTTTTGCATGCAAAATGTGTGGTTGTACTATGTCGTACAACCTATTCCTCCAACCAACTCTGAGAAGCCCAGAGCAAATTACCACTGCTTGAGAGATTTCCTTCCATACATATCTGCCAATATTGTCTCGTGAGCCCTAACAGTATTTAAAACAGTTGACAGAGTGATAGGAATTTGTATTTGTTTTCTCCATCATGGAGGGGATTGTTTCATACACCTCTGCCAGTCTCTTTGTGTAAGCCAGTTGGATTAAAAATAAATTATGTAAAATTAATTTGGATGCTTAAGCAGCCTTGAAAGACTTGCCAGCATTTCAAGGATTGGCCTGACAAAATAAACATTTAATTTTCCTTAACTAAAATTAAATTCTCTGGGGATGCCAAATTTAACTTGAGCTATTTTCTAGTCTGGATCAGCATTTGAAAAAAACAACAGCAAGTTATTATTTGGGCAAAGTGAGCTTTTAGTTTATACAGCTGACTGTTTTTTCTGTAGAACAATATCTATTTTGAAGTAATTAAAAGAGATTACTGTTTTGAGGTGTTATAAATTTTTAAATTTAAATTTAAAGTAAAGGAGTAGTGAATTTTAAACTTGGAGTACCAAAGAATCAATACAAGAATGGTCAGATTTTGTGCAGTTTGAATTGGTAATAAATATTTTCTTAGGTAACTATACTTATGAATTATATTTATTAAATATCTTGTATGTCTGATCACAAGTTTGCATGCAATGAGTTTGTGGAGAGGAAAGGAGGTAGAGTTAGAAAAGAATGCATATAATCTCAGTTGATTTGTAAATCTGGAAAACTTTTGAAAGAAATGTACAATTCAGAATTTTCAATAAAACTCACAGTATTACCCTGCCCTCACCATATATTTAATATTTGAGCAGATTTCAGGCATGTGGGATTTACTTTGATGTTTGTGTGTTTTATTAGATCCCTGATATCCTCCCACTTGAGACAAGTGTTTAAATAGTGACTCAGGGCCTATACAGACCGGGGGGGGGGGGGCCCCACGCTGCCTGTTTTTCCTCCAGAAGGATGCCACAGCACATCCTCAGGAGGGAGCAAAAAGAACCCACTTCTGGGCGGATTTTTTTTGCATCCCAGCAGGGGTGCCATAGGCATGCTTGCATGCCATGATGACACCCCTTTTGTGTAGTGCTCTGTTTGGGCACTGTGCTGCATGGCGTGTGCCATGTGGACGGACACATGCCATAATGGCGGCCAGGCGGCTGAACTAGGGCTTGGAGCGTGTGAAGTACACACACTAGTACTTGGAGCCCTAGTACACATTCAGGCCGGCACAAAGTGCTGGTCTCTATTGCCCCTCAGTCAGTGAGACATCTACTGAAAATTGAACAAGGGTGAAGGCTACCTCTGAGCACATGCTTAGTTCAGGAATCTGTATTCATTGCCAGAACTGATCTTTAAGCTTTTCTAAATTATTTTTTTTTAAAAGCAACCCAATGTCTTTTTTGTGACTCACCCAGAGAGAAAATGGAAAACCAATTTTGTATTTAGGGCCAAAGTATATCTGTGTATATCTGTGGTGTGGGTAAAAGGCATCGATGTGCCAATCATTGACTCTTGTCTTGATGCTTAGTACTTCTTTGGACAACAGTTCTTAGAATCCTCTGGCCAATGTGCCTATAGGCCAAAAAAGTAACTTTTCCAACTTCTTAATATCTCCTTGACTTTTGTCTAAAATGACCTTATGCACCATAGAGCTAAGCCATCAACAAGCCTAACTGTAGGCAAATAGGTTTTTTAAAAACTACCTGCCTGCAGTTAGGTTTGCTGCAGGCTTAGCTCTTCAGTGCATAAGGTCAGTTCAGAAAAAAGCCAAGGAGATATCAAAAGTTGGAAGAGTTACTTTTTTGGCCTTGTTTTAAAAAAAACAACAGTAGAACTGTCATGGAAGACATGGCTTTTGACTTTAAAAAGCAGTTACTGGATGGTTGTGTCATGTAGTTTTTCCCAAGAAAGGGTTTTTAAATGTTTTTTTTTTTAAATTATGGAGATACTGGCTGGAGAAAATTTTGCACTCAGTTTGAGAGTCCATATAGATCTTTTTAATGCAAATCTTGTAAGCAGAATAGTGTCAGCTTTTGTTCACAGAATTTTCCTATATAATCCATGTGAATTCCTTCTTATCTACACAAATAATCACAGAACACTGTAGGGGAGGAAAGCATTTTACAGGAAGAGGCTTCTGTGTTACAAATCTGAGAGGGGAAAAAAACCTGGATTCTGTGATCAGCATACATTTCTTCTGATTTACTGTACATAGTAGTAGGCAGATTGCTTATATGCATTTAGGTGACCTATAACTTAGCCAGATCCAGTTCCTGTGAGATTGTAAATTACTTCATGAGAAATGATAACTGTACAGTATTTGTTGCTGTAAGGTTGTGATAAGATGCTTGCCTGTCTTTTGCATGGGTGTGGGGCTATGCAGCATCGTGATGATTGAATCAATTTGGAGATGTCTGATATTTACTTTAAGGCTTTCAGCAAGATCACTGTCAGGTATATTGTTTGCTATCATTTAGAGCATTAATTCATCATGCTTTAAAAGTGTGGTTCTTCATTTTACTGTAATACCAGAGGCTCCTTCCTAGTGTTCAGTATCAAGGGAAGGATTGTCTGACAATGAAAACAAAGAGGAAGTGGCATGGGGAGCAGAAGGGATTTCCTCCTTCATCCACCCAGTCTAGGACTAATAAAATGGCATGGCCTAAAAATAGAAGGAATAGGAAGAACCGTGGACAGCAAAGCATGACATTTTCTTTTCTAAAAAATAACAATGGTGCCTGTTTCCCAGGGTGCAATGTTACTCAGTAAAAACCTAAAATGTGGAAGTAGTTGGGTGAGCGGAAGTATATGTTTGATATATAATCATGTGTGTTATGAGATATGATCAGGAGATATAATCATGTGTAGTCTGAAAAACGGTTATTCCATACCTAAATGGCAACCCCAGTCATACAGTTTCCTTTATTTGTGCAAAGGTTAAAAGGCTGCTAAATTTTGGAAAAATCATGCTGTTAAATACTCAGGGCAATGAGTATAAGCCTTGCAGTCTAAATATTACAGATCAAGATGGAAACTAAGCAGGAAAAAATATTAGGAAAGAAAGCTTGACTTACCTGAGCTCCTGAAATGAATGTTGAATTTAGGAATTCAGATAGTGAATTGGGCAGACCATGGAAGGTGGGAGCAAAGGACAGGTAAGATCAGTGCTTTGAAAAGTTTTCTATTGTCTGGGGCATTTTGGGAAGCCATAGTCCAAAAACACAACCTTTCCAAAGTTGTTAGATCCTGGAGTGAGGTGGAACTTTCTTCTCCAAACCAGGCAAGACATAGAGGATACAAACCAGAGTGTTCCCAATTGTCACTTCATCTGAGTCCGATTGGGAGTGGGGAAAACATTGCTTTTTCTAATGAGCTCTGTTCAGATGTTCACATAATTATATCCATGGAAAGTGAAAAGGATGTAGCTGGATCTGAACATCTACCCTTATTCCAGTGGAAGTCGTCATGGAGGACTGTTTGATTGGGAGCCCTGATACAGTAGGGCTCTTAGTTGTGTGGAGCTTTATAATCACACTCAGGTGAATATGATTTTCCTTTTATATCTTCATTCCAGGTTTTCCCAGTGACTATAGGTTTTCCAAACATCTGAACAGGGCTACAGAGTTTCCATGTGTGTGTTTTTGTGGGGGTCAGAAATCAAAACTCTCATTCATTTTCTTAAACTCTGTTTAGGACTAGCATGGGTGTGGAGGGCCTGCATGTGGCCCCAAACCCTTGTACCCTTTATCCTTTTGAATGAAACCCTTTTTTTAAAAAGGACAACTATTGCCCCCAAAGGCCTCTGTGAGTTGTAGATTTGCTCAGAACAAGCCCACCACCTGCCAAACATTTTGAAAAAGACTCTGATGAACTTTGAAGTTGTAACAGAAAGTAGGTTCCAGTTGTGATTTTCCCAGAAGTGGGATGGGATCATCCTTTGTGAGGGCAGTGGGGTAAAAAAATGGTACCACTGCAGTTGCCCATGCCTAACTACTAGCCTTCTTCGTAGTTATGTACACAGTAGTGGATTGCATGGGTACAACCTGATTCACAGGTTACTGCCTGCTGTTCTATGAAACAGATGCTTATTGGGGAATTCCAGATGATAAAAGGTTTGGCATGGTGGTGGACTCAAAATATTTGAAAAATAGAGAAGAATTTAAGGTCATTAGAAAGAAAAACAACCACAAGGACATGAACTGTAGTTCACATTCAAACAGATGAGACATTTTGTTCCCCAGAATAAAGTTTTGTGGTGGAATTCCTACACTTATATGTTAGGCATTTTAAACCATTGTTTTCTGGAGACTTGTGAGCACTATACCTGAATTTCCAGCCTTTTTCTATACTGGTTGAGTCTCCTTTATCTAAAATGCTTGTAATGTTTTGGAATGTTCTGCATTTTGGTTTTCTCTGGATTTTAGAATATTTGCTTATATATAATAAGTTGTCTTGGAGATGGGACCCAAGTCTAAACATGAAAATCATTTCTCTTTTGTATACACCTCATACGCATAGCCTGAAGGTAATTTTATACATAATATTTTTAATGCTATACATGAAACCAAATTGTGTACACTGAACCATCAGAAAGCAAAAGTGTCACTGTCTCAGCCAGCCATGTGAATAGTTTTGGATATTTGCATATTTTGAATTTCAGAATTCTGGGTAATGGACACTCAACCTGTATACAATTTTCTTAAACAGAGAAGATTGTGTTTATAAGATACAGAACTTCTGTTTATTGCAAGGCTTTATGCATATAAAGGAGGGAGTGAGACAAATTCCAAGAAGGTGTTCTGAGTGACTGGTGCTGCAGAAGTACATGGATCAGAAACTGGCAAAGGACCAGGCGGCTTAAATGAATGATTTGAATATGCCAAACATCTTTTACATTCACAACCCATTGGTTTTATTTGATTGTTTGTTGTATGACTTAATTTGTACAATTGGAAAATGCCTCTCCATTTAAAATGGATTGGTTAAACTGCTTTCTCTCTTTGATTTCTATAGACTTTGTTTGCCTATGCCCATTGATGTGGTCTACACCTGGGTGAATGGCACAGATGTTGAGCTGATCAGGGAACTGCAACAGGTGAGGAAACAGATGGAGGAAGAACAAAGAATAATGAGGTACGTCTCTCTCTCTCTCTCTCTGGGACCACAACATGACAAGCTGTTGTTGCCTGTGTCAGAAAACCAATTTTTTTTTATTTCCCAAGGAGGTGGTAAGCCTCTCTAGTATGGCCTGGGTTTTTGCAGATGGATGTATAGGCTTGGAACTTCATAGCCCAGGCGTTTGCCTTGTCTCTGCCACTTAGCCCCCCTCTCTCTTAATTTGTCAGTCCTTGGCTTCACCTCTCCTTTCCATGCGAGTCCAATGACCATTTGAAGGGATTGTCCAGGCACATTTAAATTTTGAGGATTTTCTGTGCTCCTTGCAAAATTTGAAGAGAGTACTTGCATGGTTAGGAAGCTGATTCACACCATTAGCCTTTGTCTTCCGTATACATATTACTTTTTAAGAGTTATCTCCAGGGCACTGAAGTTATTTTTTAAACTTGTTTCCTCTTCTCTCACAAGCAGGTGAAAAATGGGAAAAACATGTTCTTGCAAAAAAGGGCATGAATTTTAAATACTCTTGATCAGAGCTGAGACAAGGCATTTTGTTGCCTGTGGTAGAGCAGAAAATGACACTGCCAGTCACCCAATCCAAGGTGTGTTGTACCAAAAGTTAGGCAAGTTACTGTGGCATGAAGCAGAAATCCCACAAGCACCTCTTTTCACACCTGGTGATAACTAATAATTTGCTGCCCTTTCATACCATCTCAAATCTGCTGCCTGAAGCAGACATCTTACTCTCCCTAATGGTAGGGCCAGCCCTGCCCTTAATACCAAAAATCAAGACCAGCAGTTCCCAACCTGTGCTCCATGGAGCCCTTAGGGATCAGCGAGTGAAAAAGGGTGGGAACCCCTAACTAGATATACAGGGGTGTGTTTTGATGGCACTGACCACATAACTCGGGAGACTGTGTGATAATAAAAGTCTGCACAGTAAGCTTCAGGTACTCATTGAGTGTGAGGATCCTGGAGGTAAGGGGGAAAAAATACTTGCCTTTCCACCAAACTCTGCTCTATAGACTGTGGGAAGGGCCATATATAACTAGCATTACAAGAAGAAGCTGTACTGAGCATTGGACTCAAAGAAGGTTGTCAAAATGTGGGCCATGTGCTGTTCCCTGTAAGCCCTTCCCAAGTGCCCAGATTTTTTTAAAATTGATACCATTAAATGCACTGCAGTCAATGGGAAAAGAAACTGAAAACCACTGGGTGACCTTGGGCAAGTCACATTATCTAAGGCCTGTTACAGACAGCCAAAATAAAGCTGCTTCAAGTCACAGTGGAGGTATGGTGTTTCAATGATGCATGCGTCCTAAGAGTCCAGCCACACCAAAGCCACGCTCCAGGCTGGAGGTGGCTTTGGTGCAACTTTGGACTCTTAGGACGCATGCATCATTGAAACACCATACCTCCACTGTGACTCGAAGCAGCTTTATTTTGGCTGTCTGTAACAAGCCTAAGTAACCTGGCTTTCTAGGAGAAGTGCTGGGTTCAGACACACCCCATGAACTATGAACCTGACCTTTCAGAAATAGTGCACCACCATCCAGGACAGGCTACAGTCCCAATCCCAGGTTGGTTTTGCTACTGACCAGCAGCACTGGTCAGGCTTTCTCTCCATCCTGACATCATCACAGGTGTTTTTGGTGAGGACAAGGGAGAGAGCCTTTTCAGTGGCTGCTCCCAAAAAATTGCCTCCTATGGAAGGCTCCCTGTCTGCTCTCTTTTCATCAGCAGACCTTTTTATTTAGGGAGGCGTTTAGCTCTTAACATAGCAGAAAGATCTTTTGATGGGATGTGTTGTGTTTTTATCCTTTCTACCATGTTTCAATGTGTTTGAAACTGTTTTGGTTTAGTGTTATTAACAAAACTGTTCATTTGGGAGTTTGAACTTATGTATCAAGTGGGTTTTGTTTTAATTTGTTGTAAGCCTCCTTGGATCCCATACCAGGAGAAAGCCAGTGTGTAAATAAAATAAATAAATACCATTCTGACCAAATCAGATGTAATCTTCTGGTATGAAAAAAACAACAACACCTCTCTGATATGGCAGCAGTTCTGCACAAATTTGTAAGCAACTTGCTACACATTTTGTTTTAACATTGTGTTTTTTCTGAAAGCCCCAGAAAACAACCTGAAAGCAAGTAGAAATAAAATTTCCCCAGCCCTCTTTTGTTTGGAAACAATTTCATTTCTGTACTGAGTGGCCTTTGTAAGAGTAACCAATAAGAGTGTCTAAATCTGTTTGCTTTTTCTTTAGGGAAATTCTTGGAAAGAATGTAACGGAACCAACTAAGAAAAGGTATGTATGCACATTTTTGAGCATTTTCATTGACATATCTGTTTTAAAACAAACATATAAACTACTTAAAATGCAGAATGTTGCATTGCTTCTTTTGTCCAAATGTAGCATACAAAAATAGTTTATATGTAAAAATATCAGTGGGATGGTGCCACTGTAATAAAAGGGAGCATCCAGTTATATGATGGCCACAGCTTATTTTGTTATTTAAATAGCAACTTGCATTTACTTCTAGATTCTGTATTTGGTGAAAACTGTCATGCTTTAGATGACACTGAGAGCCAATGTGGTGTAGTGGTTTGAGTGCTGTACTACAACTCTACAAACTAAGGTTGGATTCCTTGGTCAGCCATGAAACCCACTGGGTGACCTTGGGTCAGCCTCAGGAGAAGGTAATGGCAAACCTCCTCTGAAATAAATCTTGCCAAGAAAACCCCATGATATGGTCACCTTGAAGGCACAGAACAACAACAACATAATGCCATCTTGACTAGCCTTTTCAAAATGTAAACTTCAGTGCATATGCCTGGAAAAGGCTACATTTCTAAATAAGAGAACAAGAAACAGTGCCTTATTTGGGAAGGGGTGGTTTTAAATCAGACATTGATTTTAGGTAAATAGCCACTTACAGCTTTGAACCTGAGAGTAGTAAATATGCTGTTGATTGCTATCTTGATCCCAGTGAGAAGCAGCTGGAGTGTTTACTGACACACTGCATCAAAGTGCCAATGCTTGTCTTGGATCCTGCCTTGCTGAGCAACATCACTCTCAAAGACCTGCCATCTGTCTATCCCCTGTTGCGATCTGCCAACAATCTTTTCTCTGTTGCAAAGCCAAAAAATCCATCTACCAATGTTACTGTTGTTGTTTTCGACAGTTCTAAAGAAGGTAAGGATCTGTTTTAATCTCTTCCTACTGTCTGGGAACATGAGGTTTGGGGTTTGCTGTAGACTACTACTTTTCAGACTCTTCTGTAGGGAATTTTTATTTCTTCTTGTGATGGTTAAAGGATGTCATGGAATAAATTACATAGGCTGAGGAGAATGTATCCTAAAAATAAACCCTTCCTAAATAGTCTGGGGACTTGGATCTACTCATATGTGGGGAAAAACCTGGAGCATGTAGTGATTAGTTACAAAAATAGTTTATATGTAAAAATATCAATGGGATGGTGCCACTGTAATAAAAAGGAGCATCCAATTATATGATGGCCACAGCTTATTTTGTTATTTAAATAGCAACTGGTTATAATTTCTTAAATTCACAAGAGAGAGAGAGAGAGAGTATGTGTTCTTGGTCAACATGGGATGAATTCATCCTCCTCTTCCTGCTTCACACATCTACTGTTGCACTGAAGCAATTGTCTTGTATGGTATTGAATCACTTCTGCTGTTATTTGAAATAATGCCGCTTTTAGTACCTGTATCAGGAGAAAGAAAGGTAGGCAGGCAGACAGACAAATAGAATAATGATGATGATGATGATGATGATGATGATTTGTAAATGCTAGTTTCTTTTATCACTTCCTCCTCTCATCGATTTTAGATCCCTAAACTGCAGATCTATTTCTTTCAGTAAATCATACCTCATTTTAGAGGTATCTTAATGTGTTTCAAATAAACATGCATACCTATTTGTGGAAATACTGGCACTATGTACTAATAGATCAAATGGAACTTTGGGTCTCATCTTCTTCATGTAATCAGGAACTACTAGCATGATGTCATCCAGGGATGGGGAATTGTGTGGCTCTCCACCTTACAATTACAATTACAGTTTCCAAGGTCTTTCTATGCTAGTTAAGAATGATGAGAATTATAATCCAGCATCTAAAATACCACCTGTTGACCATTCCTGAGGCTCTTTCACCTGCCATAATTATAGCACTTTGATACCACTTTAACTGCCCTGGCTGTATCCTGTGAAATCCTGGAATTTGTAGTTTGATAAGGCACTAGAGCTCTCTAGCAGAGAATTCTAAATATCTTACCAAAGTAAATATTCCAGGAATCCTTACAAGCTGAAGCTATAGACATTAAAAGTGGCATCAAAGTGATGTAATAATTTGGTGTAAAAGAGACCTGGGGTCAAGTAGTGAGATTCTCAGGTGCAAAAGTTTCCTCAGCTCTGAGGCTCATTAGATATAGTATGTGAGAAAGTAACCTATGATGTGAATTCCTAACTGTTCCAGCTGAAGATGCTCATTCTCAGATGTTAAAGGAGAACAGGGGGCAAGCAGTGTGGAGAGGTTATTTGGTAAGTACCCTTTAAATTTAATGTCAGCATATTCATTGGAAAACTGGGATATAAGCTTCTCAGAACCTACCTAGTACCCAGGTTCCTCTTTTTTTAAATGTGTGTGTGTATACAAACTCCATCCCTGATCTAGAATTACAAAATCATAAATGTCCACATGAGTGGCTGAGATAGTGACACCTTTGCTTTCTGATGGTTCATTGTAGTTTCATGCACAAAATTATTAAAAATATTATGTTTTACACGGCTTCCAGGATATGCTGAAAGCCATGCCACAAGGAAGGGAAGCGCGCGCCGGGAGGAAACAATGGTGCTTGCTCCCATGGCATGTGCCTCACATGCCTCCACCACAGGCACGAGCCCCATTCATTTAAATGGGGCTTGAGCATCTGCATTTTTCCCTTATGTGGGGGGGTCTGGAACTATGTGCATGAAGTGTACGTTGTTGTTGTTGTGCTCCCGAGCTGGGATTCAAGGCCTGCTCTCCACAGTTACAGTGCTGTAATCGAATCACTACACTGTGCTGTCTGTATATGCTGGTGTATACAAAAGATAAATGAATTTCATGTTTATATCTGGTCCAAAACATTTTGGATAAGGGAAACTTATCCTGTAATGTATCTTATGGGTCCAAACAGACAGGCCGAAATAAAGCTGCTTCAGGTCACGTTGGAGGTATGCTGTTTAAATGATACACGCATCTTAAGAGGCCAGAAGCTTCGCCAAAGCTGTGCTCCAATCCTTAGGACTGGAGCATGGCTTTGGTTTGGCTTTAGTCCTCTTAAGATACATTCATCATTTAAACAGCATACCTCCAAAGTGACCCGAAGCAGCTTTATTTTGGCCTGTCTGTTTGGCCTGTCTGTCTCCTAGTACAGTAAGTAATTGAAATTCTTAAATTCTTAATTCGTAAACACCATGTTATATTTTTATTTAGCTCCAGAATGTTTTAGATTCAGGGATGCGAAGAGAAATCAATATTAGTCAAGTTGTGTTGAGAAACCATATTGTCTGTGCTTAGAAAGTTCCTTTCTTACAGACCACAGACAAAGAAGTTCCTGGTTTAGTGATAATGCCAGATTTGGTTTTCCTCAAAGGATTTCCACTTACATTCAAAGAGACAAATCAACTGAGAACAAAATTACCTGAAAACCTCGCTTCCAAGATAAAACAGGTATGTATCATTTGGCCTAAGCAGCAAGATGCGTAAGTTGTGTCAGTGGCCAAAACTAATAGAGAAACATGAAGGATTGAATAGGCTTATGTGAAAAATCACTGTTTTATTTTTCAATTTTTATTCTCAAACCAGACCTTGAAAATTTTGCTTTTTTGGGGTTCAACTCCCAGAATCCTCCAGCCAACAAGAAAAGTCTGACTTGAACCGATATCAATTTGATTTTATGCTACCCAGTTACATCATAATAGTACTTCCATGGATGGTCAAACAATGGTAAATCCCATTTAATAACATTGCCCTGGCTCCAAAGAGATACCTTAGTCCATCATTATGCCCATCATATTTGCTCATGATTCACTGGAAAATATAACTTGCAGTCCAGGAGAATAAAACCCATCCATCTTTGCATTGGTCTAGTAAAAATCCTTGACATGCTTTGTTTCATTCACTTGAGTTTAGTTATTTAAAAGTGAACCCACAAAAGGGAGGAATGTTGAATTCTCTTTTACTGAGCATGGGCAACTTGTGGCCTTCCAGTTGTTGAACTCCAACTCCCAGCATTCTTTGTCTTTGTCTGTGCCAGCTGGAGCTGGTGGGAGCTGCAGTCCTACCACACTATGAGGACATAAATTGCTCATCTCTATTGTTTCAGCCAATCCAGAATTGGCTTGCACTTGAGCCTACATTGTGTATGACCTATGCTCTTTATATACCACATCTTGTGGTATATCACTGCTTTCTTGCCCACTGAGTGTAGCTTTTACATAAGGCCTATGTGGTTATCCCATTGATTTTATGTGAGTTAATGACTGCAGGTTGTACAAGGCTAAGAGCCTGGGCATGACAACAGGGATTTTTTCCCCTGCTTTTCCTTTTCCCCCTCCATTTTTATTGTTAAGAACAATAACATACAGACATTACAAATTAAATTACACACACAACCAACAAACATTTCCTTTTCCCTTTTGATCAGGTTTGTATACCCCATAGTGTGATATATATAACAGTAATTCTGAAAGGATTACGTCCCCCCCTTTTTTTTTTAAAAAAAAAAAGTAGTTTAAAGGGACATAGATGGATTGGTCTGTCTATGGCCCTTATGTGGGTAAAGAAGTTGGTACTCCATAACTAACTAAACTTCACACTAGGGTCTGAAGTGGTAACTTTTTCTAGGACTTACCATTTGTCCACTAGGTGTCAGTCTAATCAAATCTAAGGAAATGATTTAGTCCAAGGTTTTGCAAAGGTGACCTATAAATAAGTATTCTGAATGTATGCCCTTCTTGGGCCAGAAAGCCACATGGTGGATTTTAAATCCATATTCTATTGCATTCTTAGTCTGTAGTTACATTATAATATTATATTTATATTTTCAAATTTCTGTGCCATAGATTGGTTCAGCCAGGGCTTTCAGTCTATGGAGACTTGTAATCATAGCATCATTGAGTTGCCAGAGACCCCAGGGGCCTTCCAGTCCAACTCCCTACCATGCAGAAATACACAACCAAAGCACTCCTTTCAAAAAACCTCCAAAGGAAGAGACTCCACCACTCTTCGAGGCAGTGGTTCCCACTCTTAAACACCTCTGACCATCAGGAAATTTTTCCTAATGTTTATGAGGAATCTCTTTTCCTGTACCTTGAATCCATTACTTTGTGTCCTAATCTCTGGAACAGCAGAAAACAAGCTTGCTTCATTGTCAATATGAGATTCCTTCAAATATTTAAACAGGGCTATCATGTCACACCTTAACCTTCTCTTCTTCAGGCTAAACATACCCAGCTCCCTAAGTTGCTCCTCATAGGGTATGATTTCCAGATCTTCTTCTATTTTGGGTTATCCTCCTCTGGACACTGCTCTCTGGGAACTGGGTGGTCTGCCTGTCTTGCATCATGACTCATGGAATGCTCTTATGTTGTTTATGGTCTAAATCAGTGGTCCCCAAACTGTGCCCTTTAAGTGATTTTGGACTTCAGCTCCCAGAAGCCTCAGCCATGTTGGCCAATAGTCTGGGATTCGGGGAGCTTAAAAAGCACAGTTTGGGGACCACTGGTGCATGAACTGAACAGTACTTTGCCCATGGACAAAGCAAGAAACAAACTGGCCAGGAGTGAATGGACTTCAGGCATCTCATATTTATTTTGCTTGTTCATAAGCAGCCAAGATGTACTAGCCATAGGCAGAAACTTAAGAATTAGAATGCCTCCAGTTAGGTTTTGAGCCTAAGATTTTGCTTTCAGTACCAGAAATGAGCTGGCCTTGGTCCTTCTGCAGGAAAATCCGATTCTAGTTTTTCCAAGCTTTTTTCATTTAGCAGTCTAAATTGGATGGGAAAAACATATTGTTGTTGCTATTAGTAATCAGTCGAGAGTCAGAAATTCTTGATGATCTACTGCAGATGACCCAAAAATCTCCTGATAAATGTCTTTCTAAATTCTGCCTGACCAGCCCTAATGGAGGTCTGACCTGTGCTGAGAGGGGGGTACTAAAATACCCCATTTATAAAGCAAATAACAGCAGATATTTTTAAACTGAGGTGCTTTGCTTGTGTATTCTAACACTGCAGGATTTTGGACTGGATGGCCCTTGTGGTCTCTTTCTACTCTGTGATTCTGTGAAATAGATTGAGAGCCCTGTCCAAATCAGCTTTGTATGTTAGCAGATAATGTAAGGGAATTTTGTGATCTTTTCTTTCATAATGATGGTGATGGTGTTTATTTTTAGAAAACAGCAGATATGAGGCCTTTTGCTATGTTCCTGTGTAGGGAATTGCAGAAGCATGGAGCCACCATTGAGAAAGTACTTCCCTAATTATTTTGTAACCATGAAATGACTTAGCATCAAATTGTATATTGCAGTAAATGTGTAATGTCTCTAAATGTGCTTTTCCCCCAACTTAATAGCAAGCATGCAGCCAAACTTCTCACCACATGCTGCAATTCTAAAAGATCACTTCTCACATAATTACTTTTAAGAATTTTTAAAAAACACTGAGGGGCAAGTGCTTCTTATTTAAGGTACCATGCTTAAGACTGAAGAAATCCTATATGCAGGCAGTGCGTTCCTTCTTTTATTCATTCGTCCTTCCCTTTTTTCTCCCCTCTGTGAAAGAAAGCTGTTGCAAGTTTAGTTGCCAATCATGGTAGTAAATTGTGCAGGTGAATTAGACATTATGTGAAGGGTTTTCTTTTGCTAGCTCTGAACTTAATGCCACTCAACTTCACAGATTTAAATTGGTACTATTAGAAGAAGGGAAGGAGCAACATCCTTTTCTTGACCTCACTATTATACAGAATTTTATAAAACCTGGTTGGAGTTGAAATAATGTTTTTAAAATGCACCTTTCTTCCCTTGGCATGTTTTTTTAAAAAAATATTCTTTTTCTGATAAAGCCAGTGAGTTTCAAATGCTAGCTATTGCTTTCCTCTTCTGCTTGGCTTAATAAAGGTATAATCTACATGTATTTAGTAATAATGTTGTAACCATGATTTTCTTCATTAAACCATTTGTTTAACTTGGGGTCCAGTATACACTTCGTACTCCAGACATACTATATTTACTTAGATTTGAACCTGTCAAGAAAATGATTTGGGAAATTGCTGTGTACAGTCGGCCCTTCTTATACACGGATTTTTTATACACGGATTTAAGCATACACGGTTTGAAAATGTTCCAAAAAAGTATAAATTTACCTTGATGTTCCATTTTTTATTAGGGGCACTATTTTGCTATGTCATTATACTTAATGGGACTTGAGCATACACGGATTTTGTTATACACGGGGGATCTTGGAACCAAACCCCAGCGTATAACAAGGATCCACTGTACTGTGGGTTTCTATAGTGGTAGAGATGGAGAAGAATAGATAGGTGGAAATCCCATGTCTTTAATACTTTCTTCCTTGGTGGAATGGAAACTTCTGACGTTTGGTACATAAATATGTATTAGATGATGGACAGAGTAGAAAGGATGGCGTGACATTGTTGTACTCCTAAATAAACAAGAGTCTGCCGATGGCAGCTCTGCAATCTGTAGCATTTCCACAGCATTATTTTTGGAGAGTGGTTGCTGCTCTCCATAACTCTACCTCAACCTTATCAACTATGGAGGCCACCCTTTCATCTATGTGTCCAGAAGATGGTCTGGAAGGGCTGAGATTTGTCAGATTTTTCTAATGACAGATCTATTGGGTCAGATTTAAAGCTATCGGGTAGCCAATGAATTTGAACCATCAACAACCTTAAAATGTCACAAGTCTGACAGCTGGGTTTATGTTCACTGTGCGATGTGTTGGGGAAACTGGACAGATGTCTGAAAGGAGAATGGGAAAGGTCAGTCCTCAAAGTAATATATTTTGGCTTGGATTTAATTTTACATTGGGATTCATCGGGTTCGATGCATTGATTAGGTAGCATTAAATGATTTTAGTAAGAGTGGAGCCAAAACAGCCCAGACCACCACTTCAGATCCTTTTATTTCTTTGTTTTCTTTCACACTACACATTTCTAGCACTTTGATACCACTAATGTCTTCCGTCCCATTAGAATCCTCATGTTTATCATTTCATGAGGCATTTGGAATTCTTAGCCAGAGAGCTCTAGTGCCTCACCAAACTAAAAATCCCATGATTCTGTAAGATGTTGCCACGGCAGTTAACGTAGAATATAGGGTTTTAATAATGTGAGAGAGATCTGTAAAAAAATACCATATCTAATGACATTCTGAAGTCTGTGACAGAAGTGTGGTTTGGGAGTTAGTAGAAGTTATATACCAGTTATATGGAGGAAACAAGTGGAGTCTATTGGCTTTTATTGGCACCCCAAATAGCCAGATTTGGTTGATTACCTAACATCATATTCTTACACTCACTGGAAGATGCTTACCTGGCTGGGATGGAAAACACTGTAAAACAACTATGCAAGAAATGACACCTGGGGAAAACAGAAATGCCCCAAACAACTGTAAGAAAACTTTTGGAAGGTACTTTGGGTAGTGATGGCTTTTCCAGAGAGGATTCCATATCCTCTTGGGAGTGCTGTATTTGTGTGCAAAATAAGCAATTTGGTAATCAGATTAATAAGTTAATATTCCTGTATGTTATCATTCTTGCTCTTTGCAAGCCATGTTTACTGTTACATGTAGTGCCTAGCATAAAACCTCTTTTCATCTTGCCTATTATGAAAGCTGAAACCTAGAATAACTGGTGGCAAGTGATAAAAATAGCAAGCAGATCAAACAGTTCCCCAGTAACAAATGACCTTAGCAGTGGATTGGGAATCTTGGCTGAAGATGTGGAGAAGCCCCACAAATGGATTAGTTCTGGAGCCTTTTTATATCTCAAATTTCTCTGTCCCTTAAGCCATCTTGAAAATATATATTGGTGAATGCATAACCAAGCAAACAAATGTTTTGAAATTTCATTTCAAGATATAACATAGTGTATTAAAATGACATTCTTGTAAATGCTAGTCTTATTTTGGAATACTAATAAGAACATGAAGCTTTTTATTTATTTTTTATTTAAAAAGCATGAACAAATAATAGGTACTCCTTCACAATACTTGGATTATAGAAATTATAGTGTAAAGAATTTCTAGGAAGCTAACTGTATTTAGGCATTGCATTCTTGATCTTCCAAACCATTTTCAAGAAAATCAGGAACAAATTTTTTCTCCATGTGTTCAATATTCCTCCCTCCCCTTATTTCTTTTCATCTTCTGTTTTTCATATTGGATAACTTCCTGGTATGGTCAAACCATATTTTATTGTTATGTCTGAATCAACAACCTGTGGTCTGAACAAATCTTCGAAACTAGGATTGTAAACCTAGACCAAACAAGGGCATGTGATTCTAGTTGGGAGGTTTGGTACAACTCTTCCATTTTGTACATAATGGAAACTGATTTCATCAGTCCAGGATGTTGTGAAACTATGTGTATATGAGGAAGACCATTATCATCATTGCTATTGTTTGTTTGTGCCTTCAAGTTGCCTGCCGACTTCGGGCAACCCAATGAATTTTTCAGGGTTTTCTTAGGCAAGGAATACTCAGGGGTGGTTTTGCTAGTTCCTTCCTCTGAAATGGAGTTTTACCAAATGATCATTGAAAAGTTATGTCTAAATGCAACACTTTTCTGGCCAAATTTAAAGGATGTGATTGAAATATATTCTCATTTTGATTAGTTTCATCTGTTTCCGTACTGAAAATTTAGGGTTACTGAGGGGAGCAGATTTTCTCTGGAGGAATGAAGCTAGTTGGTGATAAAGAAAAAAAGGGGAAGAAAAGGGAGCCAGCATGACAAAATGCTTTGAATATTTAATTTGGGGAGACTTGGTTTGAAATCCTGTTCAGTGATAAAATGCCTGGATGCTGTGTGTTTCAACCTAACCTGCTTCTCAGAATTGTACTAGGGATTACATTGTTATACCGCATATCCACCACCCAGTGCTCCCTACAGAAAGATCAGGATCTTTGGTCTTCTTTGGAGGAATGTCCAATCTGCCTCTCTGTTGATTACATTTATATTCTACCTTTTGTCCTAGCAGCTCAGGGGATGTATATTGTGCCCCCCCCCCCCCCCAATTTTATTCTCACAAAGACCCTGTCTGGTAGGTTGGCTGAGAAACAATAACCAGCTCAAGGTCAGTTTCATGGCCAACTAATATTTTGAAACTGAGGCCTGTTACAAACTGCCAAAATAAAGCTGTTTCGGGTCTCTTTGGAGGTATGCTGTTTAAATGATGCATGCATCCTAAGAATCTGGAAGCTGCACCAAAGCTGCACTCCAGTGCTTAGGAATGGAGTGTGGCTTTGGTGCAACCTCCGGACTCTTAGGACCCATGCATCATTTAAATAGCATACTTCCAAAGAGACCCGAAGCAGCTTTATTTTGGCAGTCTGTGGTGTGTTACAGACCGCCCGTTTGGGGCGGCCTGTAACTGGCCCTTTCCCTGCCGGATCGGGGCCTCAGCTGCCACAACGGCAGCCTCCGAGGCCCTGATCCGCCGCTTTCCAGGCCGCGGGGAAGCTGTAAAAGGCCGCTTCCCCGCGGCCTGGAAAGGGGTGTCCTTGGGGCTTCAAGCCCCAAGGACGCCCGATGGCGGCGAGGAGGAGGAGATCTCCTCTGCGTCGCTGGTGCAGCCATGTAAAGGCTGCGCCCAGCGACACAAAGCTGGAAGGAGCTCCGAAACGGAGCTTCTTCTGGGGCCGCAAAAAGGGTGCTCTAGGCGCCCTCGTGCGGCCCCACTGTGTCACAACTGCGCTGCCCCATTTAGAGGTGGCACGGTTGTAATGGCGGTCCCCGTGTGGAATGGTGTTAGGAAGTGACGCCCCTTTCTAACCCTAATACGGACCCAGTCCGTACTTTTATGCCCGTCTGTAATGGGCCTGTAACAGGCCTGAATCTCCCCAATTCTAGTCTCAGATCTGTAACTCACTATGCTAAACTGGATCTTTGATGTACTCTTTATTGATACTGTTCATACTTTTTCTTCACAACAACAGGTCACCCAACCTTTCTAATTATATTGGTAGTAAGCTGCAAAGCTGATAGGTCATAGGGAGGTGGACAAGAATGTTTCAATTGCTATTATGTGCCAGGCTTGAAAGAGTGTTTCTTGATGTAGTTACAGCTTTATTCGGAAGCTGGCGTAGCTCTCTTGCATCTGAATAACCCGAAGGGTTTCCAAGAACTGAACCAGCAAGCTAAGAAGAACATGACTATAGAAGGAAAAGAACTGACACTTAATCCTGCTTATTTATTATGGGATCTCAGTTCCATCAGCCAGGTAGGCAATATTGTCACATGTTATAAGAAAACAACTGTGGTAACATCTTGTGAGATTTAAATAATTATTTGATGAGGAGTGCATTTTATGGAATGACTGATTGCTGAAAACTATTCCATGCTTTGTAAAAATAATCTGGCTCAAAAATGGATTCCATAGACATGGGCTGCATTTACATGGTGTGTTAAATCCATGATTTATGTTAGCAATGGTTTGTTGCTTAATACATGAATTGTTCTGCAAGCTACCAAAGAAAACATATTTATTCCTCTCACTTCCTGTAGCGCTTTCCAACCCCTTTGTAATCTCCTGTTTTTTGGTGGGCAGTTTTAGAAATAAGATAGGGATAAGCCACAGTTCTGGACTGAGATGAATTGACAAGCCATGGTTTAGGCGAGCTCTTGGTCTAAATCCAGTTGGTAGTCCCAGATAGAATAGACCGCTTGAATTGCTGGGATTTATGCAAGTATTGATTTACCATTCACTACTTCATTCAGTGGGCTTATTGTAGCTGAGACTATTCTGTTTAGCTTGCAAGCCAATTTCGTTGTAATTGTGTCTGGTCAGCAAACCATGGATTGCCCTTTCAACATCTAGTATTCAACTAAACACAATATGTCCTGTTGTTACGTGCAGACCCAGCCACATGTAACATGTGCACACAGAGACACATATCCTTAAGATATTGAATGTGTATGACCTTTCTGAATTTGCTTTATTTCTATCAATGGAAGATCTATGGTCTAAATGTTTTGCTGGTTCATCTGGTTTTAGAAAATTAAGTAGCACTTTACTTCAGAACTTAACTTGGAGAAAAACAGTAGGAATTAATAGATCCTTTGGATTCTCTTTTCCAAAATACATCATTTTCCAGAACAGTTCCTGCGACAGTTCTTTCCATGAAAATGTGTTGTAGGAATGGTGCCACAACGAGAACTGGAAAATGTGATTCCTGGCAAGAGAATTCTATTTTTGAAGAATTTCTGCTCCTGAAAGTGTCCCCATGACCTCTGCAAAGATGCACCATCCTAGTTTAAGAGAATAGGTTGCAAAATTAATGAATTGAATAATCCCTTTGCCTGTATTACACAGTGACCTGAAAAAGAAAGACAGAATTGGTGAAAACTGGCTTGCTTACATATGCCCAAACTTACCATGACATTTATTTCCCACTTCTTGTTTTCTTTCTGGAATTAGGCACTCTTGGAAGTAACAAATATACTTCTGATATATCACCCCAACCTGACAAAAGTCACTGTGTAATGTATCAAGTTTGTATACATCTTTCTCTATCTCCAAATACTTTGTGTGGATGGAAAAACAGCATAGCAGTCTTTGGTTTCATAATAATGGGAGTGCTTAAATGTGTCCACTCTTGTTTTCCCAGTGATATATAAGTATTCTCTCCTTAATAGTCAAAACAGGATGAAGACATTTCAGCCAGCCGTTTTGAAGATAATGAGGAGCTGCGGTATTCATTGCGGTCAATAGAGAGGCATGCACCGTGGGTGCGTCATATCTTCATAGTCACTAATGGACAGATACCTTCCTGGCTTAATTTGGATAATCCTCGATTAACTATAGTAACACATCAGGTAAAAAAAATTCTAAAATATCCATTACAACCTTGGGTAAAATAGATCTAAAATATTTCTAACATTAATACCAGATTTAATTTAGAGAAAACAGTGGAAGCATTTGTAAAGTGTGCTAAATCATAGTTTAGCATGATATGAACCAGCAGGAATGAGCCACTCAGCTTTTTATGCTTCATCGCCTTCTTTCCTTCTCCAGTAAGAGTTTGGAGCATTCACTTCTGCTTTTACTCAGTCATGGGTTTAGCATACCATCTGGACCAATACACTGTCATCTGGGCCAATAAACTGTCGTTAATATTAGCTATGACTGGCTTAAAAAACAAGCCAACCAGCATGGTTAGTACTTGCCTTCCACATCAGAATAGAAAGCTCTCTTGAAGGTGTTTTTTTAATTCTGATTATGAGGATATTTCTGATTTAGAAGATATGGCAGTCTGTTGGCACTAAACTACAAACTCAAAATGAATTCTGTGTGGAACCAGAATGGATTATGTACGCTTGCTGCTTATTTAAAGTATCATAGAAGTGTATGACATTTACTGGGCTGGGCATGCCTTAGAAAAGTGATAGCAATGCTCTTGAACTCAGAGGGCAACACTAGCTAATTTCCAGCTCCTCTGGAGCTCCAGAGGATAATAGCATGAAACCATTTTAGGTTGCCTTTTGTATCCTTTCCTCCTGCACCATTTTTAAGCCTTCAGAAGCTGGGTGAAGAGGTTTGGCCAAAAAATGTTTATGGGAGTTTGGGAGTTGAAGGGGTCCCAATTACCACACTGGACACTCCAACTCCCATAGTCATGAGTCCTGTAGGTCAGATGATTCCCATTTGTGTCCCAAAAGAACTGGTGCTACTTTTTCCATGTTGCTTTAAAAACTAAACTTGCTTAAATTATTTAAGGCACACACTGTATTTTGAAAACCAAGAGGAGCATTTAAAAGTAATCTCTAAAACATACATGGAAGTAGCTTTGAAATGTTTTGTTTTATATCACACACACACATATGCACACAGAGTAAAGCTTTATTTTAATGTTTTAGGATATATTTCAGAATTTGAGTCATCTGCCTACCTTTAGTTCCCCTGCCATTGAAAGCCACATTCACCGCATTGCAGGTCTGTCTCAGAAGTTCATTTATTTAAATGATGATGTGATGTTTGGGAAGGATGTTTGGCCTGATGATTTCTATAGTCACTCCAAAGGTCAAAAGGTAAGCTGCTGTGAAAGAGTTTAATGTATAGAATTTGAGAAACCAAATGCCCTCTTTAGGAGTTCAGTACAATTGCCCTACCTCTGCCTCAAATGGAGTGCAAGTTAAATGTAAGTTCCTTTTCAGCCGATTTGGCAGTAATGCTGGGGGTAATATGAAAACAGAGCTTAACAATTAACAGCATTTCAATGGTAACTGAATCCTAGAAGCCAGAGTATTCAAAGCTCTAACTTAGGTTGTAGAGGATGTGGAAATGTGCATCTTTTAACAAGAAATGTACATGTCTGATCACATAATGTATATATTGCAACTTATAGCAATAGCAAGTATATTTCTATACCACTTATCAGTGAACTAGCACTCCCTACGCAGCGTAGTTTACAATGTGTAAGCCAATTGCTCTCAACAAGCTGGATGCTCATTTTACCAACTTAAAAAAGGATGGAAGGCTAAGTAGACCTTGGAGCCCTCCTCTAGGATTGAATTTACAGTTTTGGGACTGCAGTATCAGCATTTAACCACTTCACCACCAGGGCTCCTTGAAGTTTATAAGAACATAGAGTCCTGCTAGATCAATCAAAGGGCTTTCTAGGACAACATGCAGTTTCCCACATCAGCCAGGTGGCTGTCTGTGGGAATCCCCCATGTAGGACATGAGGGGAATAGCACCTTCCTGCTCATGCTCCCTCTCACTGGTATCCAGAGACACATTGCCTTTAATACTAGTACATATGTTGTCACTAGAACATTACACTAGTAGTGATTAGTAACTATTTAATGACCACCCATGAAATAAAGAGATAGACAGAATTTGGGATGAAATATGGGCCAATTTGTTTAACTGTTTATTTCTTGAGAAGTGCAAAAGAAGGAAACAACCTAGTGCGGCACCAACTGCAACAGTTGGTCTCTCCTAGACCTCCTACATAATTCCCTACTTGGATTCTGTTTTCTAAGTGCCAAAGCTTGAGCTATTTGCAAAGCTTGAGATACTGGAACTTCATTCTTTTCTGAATTGTCCCTTGTCAGTTGTCCCTTGGAATGATAACCCTAAATGATCTGCACATTTCAATATGTATGTATTTTGTATGTATTTTGTATTTTTGTTTTGAAACCAGAAGTTGAAATGAATTATAGCAGTGTTGAAGTGATTTTTTTAAAAAAAAAAACTTTAAAAAGATGTTATTTTCTGCTGTTAGTGTTAATATTCCATAATGAATGAATTAAGAGGATTGTCATTGTTTTGGTGGGACAAGTTAAAACCTAACTAATATAGATGGTCAGATAAGATTTACACAGGTCATTTTACATGCTAGCTGTGTTTACTTGTTAATAACTCACATTCTTTGGCAACAATTAAGGATGGATGCAAAGTAAATAGAGCTTGGTGACAGAGGCAATACTGGCTGCAAGATTCTTAGAGTTGTAGTTTTAAAAAGTAACATTTCCAAGCTCCAGAAATAACTTTGAAAAATCAGTATTCTGACTTACAAGAACTTTGGCTCATTTGCTGACAAACCTTTCCATTTTATCCCTTTGAAAGTGTTGCTCCTGCTATTTTTCTTTTTCATGTGGTGGAACATGAGAAATGATAGGTCTGCATGCAAATTGGACTTGGCATAGTGTTTTGCAGTTGCAAATCTGTTTGCTTTTTTAAACATTAACTGAAATATTCTTATTAAAAATGCATGAATAATTTTGTGATAATGAATTGATTTTTCTCTTGTCCTCTCTGGTTATCAGGTTTATTTGACCTGGCCTGTGCCAAACTGTGCTGAAGGATGTCCTGGTTCATGGATTAAAGATGGTTATTGTGATAAAGCCTGTAACAATTCTGCTTGTGATTGGGATGGTGGTGACTGCACTGGTAAGAAATGCACATTTCAGGACTGTGCTAGATTATTTTGTTAATAGGAATAAAGCTGCCTTTTTAGAATACATTCTCATCAAAGCTTTAGGTCACTATAGGTGCACGTGCACTGGATTTTTGTGCTTCCTTTAAAGGGCTGTGTTGCTTTCACATGGCATTCCTGCAACACAATTGTAACAACATATGTGACTGCAGATGTTGTCTTGTGTGTCCCTAGGAAAAGGGGTTCATTCAGGTCTGGTGACTTTTTTCCAAATGGAATGATACAAGCAAGAAAAATGGATGCTATCATTTGTGAAGGAGCTATACTGTTGCAAATTGGGTGGCCGGCGCTCATCTTTTCTTGTATGGGTTTAGTGTAGCATTCTCATTGTGTAGGTGTAGGCTGCTGTAATTTGTACATAAACTTTCCTAAGGTTCTCAGAACATTTAATCAAGATTAAGAGGTAAGAATTAATGCTAAGACTTAAGAAAGCAATGTTGTAGTCACTAACCAACTTATTTTTTTATTTTATTTTATTATTTTGTTTGCTATCTGGTCTTATACTTTTGAGATTCAAAGCATATCCTTTAAAAATCAGTAAGCATTTTAGGGCACTGTTTCCCTTTTTTCTTTTTTAGGTAATAATGTTGGGAGCCGTTATGGTGGTGGTGGTGGAGCTGGAGTAGGTGTTGGAAATGTTCCACCTTGGCAGTTTGGTGCAGGGATAAGTGGAGTTTCTTACTGTAACCAAGGCTGTGCTAATTCATGGCTGGCTGATAAATTCTGTGACCAGGCGTGTAATGTTCTTTCTTGTGGATTTGATGCCGGTGACTGTGGACAAGGTATGTTAATGCTACATAGTCAGCATTGCCTTTGAATTATTCAGTACCATTTTATATATCTCTAATAGATTCATTCAGTCTGTGTTCATTAATGCAGGTTGTTTGCTTCACCTGTACTCTGACCCCAATGGCTTGTGCTAAAATGTGACTTCACATACAGGCTAATCCAATAAAAGACAGGCAAAGGGTGGGAAAGATGTGGCATATGGCTGAGAAAATACAAGATTTGTGTATGTGTATAAACTAGTACATCTAAACTAATCCCTCCTTATTTCAAGTCACATTTAGGACTGAGTTGCCACAAAAGGCCTACTACAGGTTGGTTGATCCTCTGTTTGAAAGGCAGTTTTAGTCTTTAGTCTTTATTTTCTTATGTCTTCATTTTGCTAGAGTTTGAGTATGCAGAACTCAGGGGAAGTGAGACGTATATTTAATATTCTCAGGAAGAGTAACTAAAAGATGGAAATAAAAACATTTACTACAATTTTTTTAAAGAAAAGAATTACAGGCACTTCAGTCAAGAATAAAAAACACTATAGTTTTTGTTACACTACAGTCCAGAAGTACCCAATAAATTGACATTTATTGATGTGAACATACTCAGCTCAGCAGAAGCCTAAAAAGTCAATCACAGCTTCTGAGACACCCAGTACAATTGCCCAGAGATTTGTCATTTGCCTAACTTTTGGGCAGGTTCTGTTCAGCTTTTGTTAAATAGGCAGTAATATAATCACTTAATTAAAGCAATGAATAAAAACATTTCTGACTGCTAATAGAATGACAACAGAAAGGCCTAGCCTCCTTTGGAAGTAACTCCCACAGCCTTTCTATGTCAGTAGTCTCGATAGCTGTAGTTTACCTCCTCAGTATTGAATGCTACCTTGAATACTGCTTTTTGGGGAACAAATGTGAGAGGGTGCTGTTAACCTCATGTGCTGCTTGCATTCTTCTCATGGGTAACTGAAAGGCTGTTATGAAGATAGGTAGTTCTTTGATCAAATGATCAAGTATGGTTCTTTGTCCACTCTTATTTTATAGTAGTTGGATATCTGAAACTAGAAAATAATGACAGGGCATTGCTGTGCAAGGAATTTTAAAATATAAGATGCAACACCAAAGAAGTAACAGGCCCTAATAACTGCATGTGCAGTTGGAATAGAGCTATGGAAATAAGGGTACAGTTAACTTTGAAACTCACTGGCCAGTCAAATATGTTTAAGCTAGTCTACTTCATCAGGTGGTTTATATAGATGGGGCAGAGATGATAACCATGTGCACCATCCAGGGGATGAATTAGAGCAAGGGAGCAGTGCTATGTGTCAGAGTCATTTTTATATTATTATTATTATTATTATTATTATTATTATTATTATTATTATTGCCCCAGTGCCCTTTCAGTAGGCTATAGTTGTGCACTTTCAGCATCTGGAAATGAAATCACATCACATCCCGTTTCACTTTTGGTTGTTGATCCTTGTTTGAGGGTTTTTAGGAGTTTTGGAGGTCATGTAGGGTGAAGGAGCACTATGGTTTTCTGCATTTAGGAATAATTTTGCATTGTTTCTGTATTTTTGAAAAAACTCCAAAAACTCTGTCTAATTTTGAGGTATAATTGGGACTTTGGTAGTGGCCTAGAGGGCTGGGGGCTATTTTTAAGTTTTTCCAGACAAAAAACTGTTTACAAAGAAAACCTTAAAAAAATGTAAGGGGTATGTGTGTAAATTAGATTAGTGACTACCTGTAGTCTGTTCCACACTTTTCTCATCCTTGCAATAAGGAGCAGTCACATTTGAAAGCCACTTTGAGTCCCATTTGGAAGAAAAATGGGATATAAATCAAATAAATGAATAATAAAAGAATGATGATGATGATTTTTAAAAACTATCTTTTATTCCAGATCACTTTGATGAGCTTTACAAAGTGACTCTTCAGAAGAATCAGACACATTATGTTATTCCGAAAGGTGAATATCTACCTTATTTCAGCTTTGCTGAAATAGCCAAGAAAGGACTAGAAGGCACATATAGTGATAACCAGATAATCCGCCATGCTTCTATTGCAAACAAATGGAAGACAATCCACCTGATAATGCACAGTGGAATGAATGCAACTGTGATCTATTTTAACCTTACATTTCAAAATAAAGACGAGGAAGAGTTTAAGATGCAGATAACCCTAGATGTTGATACAAGAGAGGAACCAAAAACAAATATAACTTCCACCCAGAAACCTGAGGATGATGTGAAAGCTACAACTTCAGTGCCAGAGGCTGAAATGATATTTGAGGATGTTCCTGAAGAAAAACGTTTTCCAAGAATTAAAAAACATCCAAATGGCACATCAGAGAGCCTAGATGAAGATATCATAACTCAACTAGTTAATATGTCTGTACTTCCAGAAGACGTGAAGCTAGCTCTGCAGGATCTGGAGTTGCAGCTGATAGTTGGTGACATTACCCAGAAAGGCTACAATCGATCTAAGGCTACTCTTCTGAGGCCCTTCCAGATGATGTATGCAGCAACAAAGGAAGCAAGAAGCAATTCGCAGAAGATACAAGAAAAGGAAATAGATGATGGCTTGATAAATGGGAATAAGTCTGAAATTGGGCATAATGACAATAATGGCAAATCAGAGATTGAAGAAAAAATGCAGAGAAATTTTCCATCAGAATTTGTACCTGCAAATAGTACTATTATGGCAATGAAGGTGAACAGTCATTTTCCACTACGATACAGCTCCGCAATAAAATCTGACCCAGAGAAAACCTTGAATACCCTCATACAGAAAGAAGCTCAGAAGTCCAAAGACATTAGGAAAGGGAGAACTGCAGAAAAAAAGAGAGAAGAAGCTAAAGTTAATCCAGGACTAGCCAAAGAAGATGTAGCAGAAAGTAATGTCTTACCAAGAAGGAAATTGCAGTATTACGCTGGAAATTATCAAGGCTTTTTGCCATGGGAGAAACATAAATATTTCCAAGACCTTCTTGAGGTGAGTGTCCAAGGTAACTGGGAGTGTCAAGAGATAAGGGTTTTGTGCTGGCTTTCTACTTGTTGGTGCTTATTTGGTTGTATTCTTTATCTTTTCATGTTCTTTGCTGTGAGAACATCTTGCAATAAAATGACTCATAAATATAATGACATTGAAAAAATGTTTGTCAAAAGCTAATCTACCATAGTGGCTAAACGTACAATTCTATATGTATGTACTTAGAAGTAGGCACCAGTAAATTTAATGCGACTTGGTTGCCCTAAAATTCCAGGTGAGTATATCTAGGATTACAGTCTAAGAAATGAGGTGGTATTATTATTATTATTATTATTATTATTATTATTGTCAGCCTACCTTTTAAGTTGAAACTGGAATCTCAGTTCTAGATAAGCACACTAGGACAGTATAAAACTACTTTTGCAAGGCTGGTATTTATTATTATTATTAACCTTTATTTATGAAGCGCTGTAAATTTACACAGCGCTGTACATACAATCTTTTTAGTTAGACGGTTCCCTGCCCTCAGGCTTACAATCTAAAATGACACAGAAGGAGAAGGGGGTGGTGACGGGAAAGGGTAAGAGGTCCAGCAGTTCCTCTCAACCTCCGAGGCCTGGACCAAGGCAGATGGACTGGAGGGAGGGCTTGGCTTCAAAATGGAAGGTTAATCATTATCCAGGGAAAATACATACTCAGAAGTAGGATAATACATATACAGTACATAGCAATACAGGAAATGGATCAATAAACAGCCAACAACAGAACATCAGATAGTAAGCGACAATTATGCGATGCCTGGGAAGGCTTCTCTGAATAGGATGGTTTTCAACTCCGTTTTGAAGCTGGTTAAAGAAGTGATGGCTCTTGCTTGTGGAGGAAGAAGGTTCCAGGAGTGAGGGGCAGCAAGTGAAAAGGGGCGAATCCGGGATGGGGCAGAGGAAATCCTGGGCTGGGACAGGAACCCTTGACTACCAGAACGGAGGGCCCTGGTGGGAAGGTGAGGAGAAAGAAGGTCAGATAAGTAAGGAGGGGCCAGTCCATGGAGGGCTTTGAATGTCGACAGCAGGAGCTTATACTGAATGCGGAAAGGGAGAGGGAGCCAGTGAAGGGATGCCAACACAGGAGAGATGTGGTCAGAGCGGTGGGTGGAAGTGATAATGCGTGCAGCTGAATGCTGGACAGAGATTAAAGGACGGAGGTGAGAAAAAGGAAGCCCAGCCAGGAGGACATTACAGTAATCAAGTTGTGAGATCACTAGGGCATGGACCAGGATCTTGGCAGTAGAGGCGGAGAGATATGGTCGGATTTTGGCAATATTGTACAAAAAGAATCTACAAGCCTTGGCAGTGGTCTGGATCTGAGGGATACACGACAGAGAAGAGTCAAAGATAAAACCAAGACTGCGGGCTTGCTGGACTGGTTGAATGGAAATGTTGTCCACAGAGACAGAAAAGGAGTGTTGAAGGTTGGGCTTAGGAGGAAAGACAAGAAGCTCCGTCTTGGACATGTTGAGCTTCAAACGCCGATGGCGCATCCACTGTGAGACAGCTGTGAGGCAAGACGAGACTTGCTGTTCAAGCCTTGGAGAAAGGTCAGGGGTGGAAAGATACAGCTGGGTGTCATCGGCATACAGATGGTAGGAAAAACCAAAAGAGCTGATGAGTTTACCTAAGGACAGTGTGTAGAGAGAAAACAGAAGGGGACCCAGAACAGAGCCCTGGGGAACTCCAACAGATAAGGGAACAGGAGAAGAAGTCTGACCACCTGCAACTACTGCAAAAGATCTGCCAGACAAGTAAGATCTAAACCAGTCGAGAACAGAGTCTGAGAACCCAAGGTCAGAGAGTATGTCAATTAGGAGACAGTGATCAACAGTGTCAAAGGCTGCAGACAAATCGAGAAGGATGAGAACAGAGTAAAGGCCATTAGCCTTGGCCTGTAAAAGGTCATTTGAGATCTTAGTGAGGGCTGTCTCAGTGGAATGCTTTGGGCGGAAACCAGACTGAAAGGGATCGAGAATGGAGTTGGCTTCAAGAAACTCAAGACAGCGCGAATAGACAACCCGTTCCAAAACCTTAGAAAGAAAGGGGAGAAGAGAAATCGGACGATAGCTAGACAAAGAGGAGGGGTCAAGAGAAGGTTTTTTCAGAATTGGGGAAATGAGAGCATGTTTGAAGTCTGACGGGAAGGAGCCTGTAGAGAGAGAGAGATTGAAGATATGGAGAAGCGAGGGCAGAAAGGAGGGAGCTATAGAGATTAGAAGACGAGTAGGAATAGGATCAAGAGGACAGGTAGCAGGTTTGGAAGAGTTCAGAAGTGTAGAGAGTTCATCCAAAGAGGCAGGAGGAAAGACAGAAAATTTGTTAGGGGAAGGCGATAGAAGATTAAGAGCAGAAGAAGAATCAGGAGGGACTATCTCAGAGCGAATAGTGGTAATCTTAGAGATGAAATAGTTAGCAAAGTCATTAGGAGAGAAAGATGAAGAGACAGGAGGAGAGGGAGGTTTAAGCAAAGTGTTGAAGATGGAGAACAAACGCTGCGGGCTCCTCTCATTGGCAGAGATCAATGATTTGTAATAATTCTGTTTAGCCATAGAGAGGGCGCGTGAGAAGGAAGAAAGAACAAATTTGAAATGGATAAAATCAGCCCACTCTTTGGACTTTCTCCAAAGACGTTCGGCCGCTCTAGAGCAGGACCGGAGAAACTTAATGTTGGGGGTAAGCCAGGGCTGAGGTCTAGTTTTGGAGGAAGAAGTGCGTACAGAGACAGGGGCAAAATGGTCAAGAGTTGAGGAAAGAGTGGAGTTAAATAAAGACATTGCTGAATCAGCAGAATCCCCGAGATTTAGGGAAGAGAGAGATGAATCCAGGGTCAGACCAAGATGGTTAGAGCCGACAGATTGAAGATCACGATAAAGACGTTGAATAGTATGGCGAGGAGGAGGAGTATAAGTGAGAGCAAAGGAGATTAAATGATGGTCAGATAGTGGAAAGTCAAGTGCCAGGTAGTCAGAAATGGCGCAGTTTGCAGCAAGAACTAGGTCAAGACAGTGACCAAGAGAATGAGTTGAAGAGTTGGAGTGTGGTTGGAGGCCAAAAGAAGCTAGCAGAGAGTTAAAGCGAGATGTTGTAGGGTTATTGGAATCGTCAACGTGGATATTAAAGTCACCTAGGATCAAAGTGGGGACTGAATCTGAAAGGAAGAATGTCAGCCATGAATGTACTGGCATTCCGTAAAATGGTACCCAAGTGTACAAGCTAATTGTTTTAATGAATTTTTATTATTTGCTTACTAATGGAGACATGAGGTATACTGTATGCATATTCCTATTTTCCAGGAAGAAGAAGCATTAAAGAAGGAGATGGCTTACTTTACAGATAGTAAACAGATTGGCAGGCAGCTGAAGGACACATTTGCTGATTCTCTGCGATATGTAAACAAGCTTTTGAACAGCAAATTTGGATTCACATCTCGGAAAGTCCCTGCTCATATGCCTCATATGATTGATCGAAAAGTCATGCAAGAATTACAAGATCTGTGAGTTAAACCTTGATTAAAAAACCAACTTTTTTTTCTTGAAATATGGATGTACCCCCTTCTTGGATCCTTGAGCCATGTGTTTATCAAATATGTGATTTGGAATATAGAAGAAATTTGCCCTAGGTTTCACAAACAGGGATGTGGTGGCTCAAGTCATTAATACGCTGACTCTGTTGATTGCAAGATTGGGAGATTGACAGTTTGAGGCCCAGGTGCTGCATGATGGGGTGAGCTCCCATCACTAGTCCCAACTTCTGCCAACCTAGCAGTTTGAAAGCAAGCAAATGCAAGTAGATAAATAGGTACCACTCTAGTGGGAAAGTAAACACCATTCTATGCAGTCATGCTGGCCACATGATCACAGAGTACTCTCTGACAATGCTGACCTCTTCCCAGCGGGAACTACCTTTACCTTTCACAAACAGTACATATACACTAAGATGCATCTGTAACATTTCTTTCAGTTTTAGGTTATTGCTTTCCCATTCCTGTGTAAGTTTGGAAAATATGAGTCTGCACCAAGTTGTATGCCTTTTTCAGCTCTTTTCTGCTAATACACAACTTTTTGACAACAGTTTTGCATAATGTATGCATTAAAAAGAGCCAGCATGGTGTAGCGGTTTGAGTGTTGGGGTAGGACTCTGAGTTCAAATCCCTGCTCAGCTATGGAGAGCCATTGGGTGACCTTGGGCAAGTCACATACTCTCAGTCGTAGAGGAAGGTAGTGACCAAACCATTCTGTAAAAATCTTTCCAAGAAAATCCTGTGATAGGTTTAACCTCAAAATCTGCATAAATTGGAAACAGCTTGAAGGCACGTAATAACAGTATGCAGTATTGCAACCTATTTCCTCTAAACCTTAAAAAATATTTATTTTTTGATTAGTATACATATTTGGTGCACTTTTTATCCTAATATTTGTGAACGTCTTTTAATCATGGAACTGACTACAAAATTCATATAAGTATAAATACAGAAGGATAGAGAGCCAGTGTGGTGTAGTGGTTTGGATTAGGACTCTTGAAGAACAGTTGTTGAATCTCTGCTCAGTCATGGAAACCCACTGGATAACCTTGGGCAGATTACACTCTCTCAGACTAAGAGGAAGGCAATGGCAACCTTCTGCATAACAAATCACCTTTTTAGGTCCGTATTCAAAACAGAGTGATAAAAGACTTGTTTACTGTTTGAGAAAAGACTAGTACAGCTCTAAAAATGTTGAGAGTTTAAAATGCCTCCACTTGCAGCAAAATGGCCAGTAGCACCCCTCTGGAAACTCAGGGATAAACAGAGGGTCAGCCCTCCAGGGTGCCATGGTATGATGCAGTCTTCCAGTCCCTAGCAGTTTAGCATGTTTGGACAAAGTTATTTAAACTATATGTGAAACCAGTTAGCATGATCTCTGTGTTCTTTCTTGACAGTTTTCCTGAGGAATTTGATAAGACCTCATTTCACAAAGTACGCCACTCTGAAGATATGCAATTTGCCTTTTCATATTTCTATTATCTCATGAGTGCTGTTCAGCCACTGAATATCTCCCAGGTTTTTGATGAAGTTGATACAGATAAATCTGGTATTTTATCTGATCGAGAGATCCGCACACTGGCCACAAGAATTCATGAACTCCCTTTAAGTTTGCAGGTAACTTTTAAATAAAAATAGACTTTAAAAATGTTGCATATTCAATTACATGTTGCAAGCTTTCAATGTCACACTGGCTTCTTCATCAGGCAAGATGTTAAAAAACAAACAGGAAAAAATGAAGATGTTAGTCATAGGCCTGCATTTTGCTGTTTCTGGTCTTGATTCAGATGGTAGGGATGGCACCATTGATATTGTTATTGATGCTAGTTTACATGATTACCTGATGTACTATGCAAATAGAAATTGAAGTCCTTTGTCCACTGGATGATTGGCAACAGGGACTTATTCTTCCTGAACTGTAATGCAAGTATTTTGACAGTTAGAAGCACACTCATCCACCTGTTTTGATCATCTGGGGTATTTCAAACCACAGGAACCTCAGACCTCTAGATGTGGCCCTCCAGATGTAACATAGATCCATTTTTTCCATGAACCTTAGCCAGTCTGGCTGGTGCTGAAGTATGATGGGAATACCAGTTCATCAACATCTGGAGGGCTGAATGTTCCCATCCCTTTTGTAGAACAATACAATATCAGGGGTGGACAAATGTTAGGAATTGTGGGGACCCACTGACACTGCTTGCAAACTTGGAGGGCCACACCACCCCTGCCACACCTAAGTTCTTAACTTTTTCCTCAAATAACCTCCCCCCCCTGCAATCCCCACTATTATTTTAGACATAGGAGGCCCTTTTTAAAGAGGATCAACTGGAAGTCAATTTTGTTTCCACTTTTTTATTTAAAAAAAAGATTTTTCTAAAATGACAAAATGTGGCAAAATTCACCCATATGCCCTCTATTGGAGAATGCCAGATGGCCCAGGAGGCTTTGAAAATGGCCCCTAGGGACTATATGCACTGGTCCTCTGTCCCTGGCCCTTATGCTGTAACTAAAGTCAAGAATTGTTGGAGTGTATGTGTCATCAGAAGGAAGAGTATTTGCCAACAGAATTCCAATATAGTATAGAACAAGGGTGCTAAAAATGTAATATTTGTTTAATGTTTAAAGACTGCTAACCTTGTGGGCACTGAAGAAGCTAACACAGGATGTTTTCCCTCTCTTTTCCCCCTTTCTAGGATTTGACAGGTCTGGAGCACATGCTAATAAATTGTTCTAAATCCCTTCCAGTCAATATCACTCAGATTAATATTATACCACCAACTCAGGAAGCATATTATGATCCCAATCTGGTAAGGAACTGTGTTCTTTAAACTTCTGTACACATACTGGCATTTCAAAAATAATAGGCAAAATTGTGTCTTCTGTCTATTAATGATTCATATTGTTAAAGATATATTTTTTAAAAAATCTATATTCAATATGTTCATGGATGTTTTGCCAACAGAAACCATGTATTAAGAAAGTTACTTTTAATTTCATTTATGAAGAATCTCCCAACTTCAATCACCCTTGAGTATGATCATTGGTTTTATTTATTCATTCATGGAAGAATAGTCCTTGACCTATCAGATTCTAAAGTAATCAATCATCTTGCATAGAGTACCTGTAATTCAAAAGCCACATGCCCATACTCTTTCAAGAGCATTTAAAACTGTGGATACTAAATTATTTTCAGAGGTTTCCATGATGATGGCTGATTCTTGAATTGAACCAGGGTTTCTGGCTTTTTCGTTCTGACATGTCATCTGTGTGCATGGAGGCTTTAAAAAGAAGAAAAGGATAGGCCCCAGCACCAAGAGACTTGCAATCTAAAATGTGATAGAGGAGAGACAGAAGAACAAAGGAATGAAAATAGAGAAAATGGGAAATCATTTTCAATAGCTTTCCACAACTTAATCCTCTCTAATATTTTGGACTGTGGTTTTCATTATCCCCAGCCAGCATAGCCAGTGGCTATGCTGGCTTGCGTTGATGGAAGTTACAGTCCCACAAATTTGGAAGGTAACAGTTTGAGGAGGTATGTGAAGGCTTAGTTACTATAAGACATGCAAGCCTTTCTTGTTAAGTATGCTAATTCTATTTTCAGAATCTCCCTTGGATATTTTACCCTTGGAAAAAGTGCATCAGTGAACTTTTCTTTAAGCTGCTATATTATTTCTTTAATTAAGACCCTGCTTAAGTTGGCTCCATTATTTCTATCGTCATGCCTGAATTTATTTTTGAACTATGTCAATTGCTAGATTTCCAGGAAGGAGCCTAAACCTATAAAAGACTTCCCTTGAGAATAAAGGCACTTTGTTTCTTAGAATTGTTTGTAGGTTTTGCCTGTGGGGGTCCAGTTAAGTTAGGAATAATAATGCTAATCTATACCAGCTGTTCGGGACTTGCTTGCCATATATATATTTCTGCTTGGAATTGCTTGGCTTGTGCTAAAACATTTTTGCTCTGTTGCCGAATAGTGAATTATGTGTCTCATTGCATTCACAGTTTAGAACTTACTAAGAATATTTACAAAAGTTATTTTGTTTTCCATAATATCAGTATTACATTTCAGAGGATTTGCAGGAGCTCAGTAGCAATAAATACCAGTTCTTTGGGGGAAGGAAGAAAATTGTAGGGGGAGTTCTGTGTAGAATATTTCCATTTAAAATGTTGAAAGGCCATGTTCATGAAATATTCATAACTTCAATTATTGTTTGTATCATTTTCAGCCTCCAGTGACTAAAAATCTGCTAACCAACTGCAAACTCGTAACTGATAGAATTCGTAAAACATATAAGGACAAAAACAAGTACAGGTATCCATTCTTCTTTTGTTTAGTTGTGAACAAAAACATTAGACATATCTTAGAACCATCAATATTATTGAATGGGTTGTGTTGTGAAATATTTACAAACCATGTAGTAATTGGAGCATGACATTGAAAGAAGTAAAAAGATATTTCTGTTTAAAATATGATTGGTAAATACTTATCTGCGCAGCTTCAATACTGAGAGTCATGCTGGATATCCCCATGCCAATAACTACCTCTCTGGTGGCATCTGGTATGGAAATACTCAATAAGACTGGCCTAGAGTTATTCACCATGTCCAAGAATGTTATTTCTGGTGTCATGGAGCTAACAAGAAAGAGGGTTAGCAGCAGCAGTATAACAGGACAGGTCAATAAGGGTACCATTAGATTTTTATAGAATATTAAGAGTTGGAAGAGACCACAAGGGCCTTCCAGTCCAGTCAGGATTTTAATAAGGAATTTCTCAA
This sequence comes from Sceloporus undulatus, assembly GCF_019175285.1. Classification (NCBI taxonomy): domain Eukaryota; kingdom Metazoa; phylum Chordata; class Lepidosauria; order Squamata; family Phrynosomatidae; genus Sceloporus; species Sceloporus undulatus. Next base: position 27,223,438 of record NC_056526.1, on the reverse strand, counting down.
TAGATGTGTCTGTCAGGTAAATTTTATTCAGCACTTTAATGAATCACAGAATTAGTTGTTAAACAGTGTATTTTATGTGGAGGAACAATGTCTCCCAACATGAATGTGATTGCTTCAAGGGGCATCTAGGTTTGTTCCCCTTTCTGCACAACAAAGGAAACATTTATTCCTTAGCAACAGTGTACTTCACAGGTACTCATTGCTTAACTGTAGCGCTCAGAAAAGCCCTGTTTTCTCCTCATTTTCTGTTGTTGTGTGCCTTCAAGTCGTCTGACTTACGGCAACCCAAAGGCAAACCTATCATAGGGTTTTCTTGGTAAAGTTTGTTCAGAGGAGCTTTGCCATTACCTGAGGAGGTTTGCCTGAGGCTGAGAGATTTTGACATGCCCAAGGTCACCCGGTGGGTTTCATGGCTGAAATGGGAATCAAAACCTGGTCTTCCAGAATCATAGTCCAATACTCAAACCACTACACCATGCTGGTGGCTCATGGTCATAAAGCTGTGCTTTCTTGAACAAGACATAACAAAATAACTAGGGATTTTTAATAGAAATTTATATTAATGCATGTCCTCCTTTATGCTATTTATGTTGTTCTATCTTGCCCTGTCTTCTGACACCAAGGTTTGAAATTATGGGAGAGGAGGAAGTTGCCTTCAAAATGATCCGTACTAATGTTTCTCATGTAGTTGGACAGCTTGATGACATAAGGAAAAATCCCAGGTATGCACTATGCTGATTCAAAGGTTAATCTGTGGAGGGCAAAAATCTAATTTCTTACAGAGCTAAAGAGATTCTGTAGCAAAATAATCTTGCAGAGTACAGTGAAAGAATATTTTGAATTAATGTAAGGGAGAGCTGACCAACAAAACAAAAATTTTAACAGTGATAAAAATATTTAACGCATGTACAGTACTTTCAAGTGTCCCAAATGCTTCATGTGTTTTATCTAATTCTGGATGAGCTGCTTTGCTTTGGATGCTGCTTCAGATGATAGTAAGCTTTTATTTATGCACAGTGCAGTGTTTTGTATGTGCTTTTATCAGTAATAAATATTGATACCACGGTAGATGATATCACATTATCATTGATCTTTAGAAGAATCTTTAGGAAAAAGCTATCTATAAGCGGGAAGGGCACTAAGAGGTCCCAGTCCATGTGTGAAATCTTATGCAGTGATCTTCAGGTTCACCACTGTTTGATGAATTCAAAAAATAATGTGATAGTGTGAAAAGAGAGAATTCACGTTATATAGCTCCTTATAAAGCTCTTATATAGAATCCCAATCATTATCACAAGTCATTCTTTAATTTTGGGAATGACAATAATAACATGTAAAAATTAAACATGAACTAAATAAATATTGTATATCCCAGCTAGAAATTAAACAATAAATAATATTGTTTAGAGTGTTCTAAATGCACCAGTTAACAGCTTCCAGAAAGTTAGCATGGGAAATCACATTACAGGTCTAAATCTTGTCTTAGTCCTGACTAGATTAGACCCATTGAATTAATGGAATTTAGCTACATGTTTACTCGCCATTTAACAATTGATTGAATAGGGCTACTCTAGTTGAGAGTACCAAACAAGATACCAGCCATAGATTGCAACACCAGAGTTATCCTCCATGTTATAAGACACTGATGGGAATGGTATGACCCTTCAAATGTTGCTAAACTGCAACTGTAATAACATTAGAACATTCACATTGTTAACACATTACCAATACGTCCCAGCAGTTTTGGCTTAATACTCTGTGTGAATGCAACTATTTTCTCACCTAAAACACCTATAAAGCCAATAAAACAATTTTCATAATAATATTACATCTTGTTCCAAACAATCAGAATGTTTGTCATCTGAATCATTTTTTGGCTTTTCCCCCCAGAAAATTTGTTTGTCTTAATGACAACATTGATCACAATCACAAGGATGCTCAAACAGTAAAAGCAGTGCTTAGGGATTTTTATGAATCGATGTTTCCCATCCCATCTCAGTTTGAGCTGCCAAGGGAGTATCGGAATCGGTTTCTTCACACACAGGAACTTCAGGAATGGTAAGTATTCAGGGCTTCGAAATGAGTATAATAATAATAATAATAATAATAATAATAATAATAAGGCTTTATTTATATACCGCTTTTCCAATGATCAAAGTGGTTTAACATCAAAAACACAATTACATTCAATTTATAAAAGTATAAAATCTACATATATTAATATACATTCCTCAGCATAATAAAAAATACAGCCATAAAATCTAACAGTCAATAAAGTGAACTTCTATCAGGAATGGTATCTACAAGGAGTCAGATGGGTATGCTAGCCGAAATAAATACGTCTTCAGAGCCTTCTTGAAGGCATCCAAGGTGGGGCAGACCCGAATTTCGTCAGGAAGATTGTTCCAGAGAGTCGGTGCTGTCGATGCAAATGATCTTTTGTGAGTTGTTGTCAATCTCACTCTCGGACACTCTAGCAGATATTTCCCTGTTGTTCTGAGAGTGCGGGGCGGATTGTGTGGGAGGAGGCGCTCCTTCAAGTAGCTCGGGCCCAAGCCATATAGGGCTTTATAGGTAATAACCAACACTTTGTATTGAGCCCGGAAGCTAACATGCAGCCAGTGAAGAGATTTTAATACCGGTGTTATATGGTCTGCCCTGGATGTTCCAGCGATCAGCCTGGCTGCGGCGTTTTGAACTAACTGAAGCTTCCGAACCTAGTACAAAGGCAGCCCCATGTAGAGCGCATTACAGAAATCCAAGTGAGAGGTTACCAGTGCATGTACTTCTGTTTCAAGGTCCTTTTGGTCCAGACAGGGACACAGCTGGCATATCAGCCAAAGCTGTTACCAAGCACTCTTGGCCATTGCATCCAAATGTGATGACAATTGTAAGGATGAATCCAAGAGTACTCACAGACTGCAAACTTTGTCCTTTAGGGGGAGCATGACCCCGTCCAGGACTGGATGACAAATTTCCCTGCCTGGACTTGGGGTATCTATCACGAGTACCTCTGTTTTTTCTGGATTCAACTTGAGTTTGTTTTCCCTCATCCAGCCCATTACTGACCCCAGGCAGGCATCCAGAGGAGAGATGCCTTCCTTAGTCACTTTATCAGCCGGAGACATGGAGAGATAGATCTGGGTGTCATCAGCGTACTGATAACGCCATGCTCCATGCTTCCGGATGATCTCTCCCAGCGGCTTCATGTAAATGTTAAACAGCATGGGGACAGAATGGCGCCCTGGCGGACGCCCGATGTAAGCTCTCTTTTACGAGAGCAACTGTCCCCCAGCCTCACCATCTGGAACCTCCCCGAGAGATAGGACCGGAACCACTGGAGCTCAGTGCCCCCGATACCCAATTCTCTCAGGCGTTCCAGAAGGATACCATGGTCGATGGTATCGAAGGCTGCTGAGATGTCCAAGAGCACCAACAGGGTTACATTTCCCCTGTCAGTTGCCAGATGGAGATCATCAACTAAGGCAACCATAGCAGTCTCAACTCCATATCCTGCTCTGAAGCCAGTTTGAAATGGGTCCAGATAATCAGTTTTCTCCAAGACAGCCTGGAGTTGGAAGGCAACTGTCCTCTCGATCACCTTGCCCAAAAATGGTAGCAGAAAAACTGGTCTATAATTGTTTCTCAACAGGGGATCAAGGGAAGGTTTTTTCAGAATTGGTTTTACTATTGCCTGCTTTAGGGCAGTTGGAAATATACCCTCCTGAAGAGATGTGCTGTATGAGCATCTGGAGTAACATCTGCTGATCAGAACAGAAAGGAACTTTTGTTTCCTCATAGAATAATCTGCATTTAGTTTTGAAACTTAAAACAAGGTTCCCAAGTTAAACAACACTAAAAATTCTTTCTCCAGTGTTCTCCCCACACTGGTAGCCAGCACCATTTGCCCACTTCAAAGATGCACTTTGAAGTTTGCCGCCTTCTGAATTCCTATCTCCCTGCCATCTCCCAGGAAAAGAAGGCACTACCATAAACAGTCATAAACAACCCCAGTTTTCCTGCTGCAGTCATCTGCCCCATTCTGCAACTTTGATTTTCACCTATCACCAGCAGCATCAATTTATAATCCCCCTTGATCTTCCTCTTTCACACACATCACTTTGATGGCAGATTCATATGGGTGCATAGGAATACAACACACAACACTATACTATACACACAACACTTTGATGACAGGTTCCTATGAAATATAGGAACATGACACTAGTCTTTCCCAAGCTTGCTGATAGCTTTCTCCTTTACTGATTTGAATACATGCAGATTGGAGAAAGAGTTCAGTACTGCTATATAAGAGTAGATATTTTAATTCAAAATTGTTATGTCTTTCTATTCTACTATGCTTAGGAGGGCCTACAGGGACAAGCTGAAGTTCTGGACACACTGTGTGTTAGTGACATTGATTGTGTTCACCATCACCTCATTTTTTGCTGAGCAGGTAAAAGCTATAACTGTTTGCTTGTGTCAATCTTTTCTTAAGTTATCATGAGTTCTAATAAAGGGGTTTTAGAAAATACAGTGATGTTTTCTTAGCATCTTCACTTGACTTGGATGTGTGATTACTTGAACACCAAGTTACAGAAAAAAACTAATGAAGTAATGGCTGCAAAGATGACTGGTGATAGCAGAAGTTTGGATTAGGTAGCCTATAGAAAGGTGGGGAATTGTTGGTCCCAAAATTTTCAAACTTTAACTTCCAGAAGGCCCAACCACCATGGCCAGTGGTAAGGGATTGTGAGAGTTGGCCAAACCAGTTGGAGAGCCGAAGTGAAAGGAACTGTAACAGCATCCAGTTCCTTACAAACAAGCTTCATTTATATACCGCTTCAGACCGCCTAAGCAGTGTCTAAGTGGTTTACAACTGTAAGCTAATTTCCCCCCAACAATCTGGGTACTCTTACATCTATATCACTGGACTCAGAAGCTTCAGTGCAGCTATGGCCAGGCCTTCTGTTTTTGAGTACATGTGTTTGTTGTGTGCATTTTCCCTGTCCAAAAAGCTAGAGTCCAGGAAGTGGATGCACATCACATTGTTAATAATGCCAGTAATTTGTCCAAGAACAGGGAGTACTGAAGACATTAGTGATCTTCAACATTCATGATAGGACAAGATATTCCACTGCATGTGAGGGTAGCAGACAAGCTTTTGTGGGGCAGATTAGAATAGGTCACTTGACACACAAAGTTCTGTCCTTCTCAACCTCCTGAGGTATCTGGCTTAAAATATGCCTAATAGTAGGCATATTACTGTCTGTCTAATGCTGTGAACACTTCAGTTCATCGAGGAAATATATATTTATTGAAATATATATTTATGATTGTAAAAAATTGGGCAGACATTCCCCAGTTTTATGCTTTCTGGATGAGAAATAATTCACCACAGTAAGAACTGTAGTGGACACAGGTTTCCTAAGAAGAAATGAGGCAGAACTGAGCAGTGTGTTGTTCACATGAAGAAACTGTTGGGAAATCAAGGTAATATGTTCTTTAATTTTTCAGCTAATAGTCCTCAAGCGAAAGATTTTTCCAAGGAGGAGGATCCAAAAGGAAGTTTGTCATGAACGAATGAAGGTGTAGAAGAATTTTGTTTGTAAATCAGTCTACCTCAACATGTGATGAGCATGTGAAATCTTTTGTTTCAAAAGTGTCTTGATCGTTTTGTCCTGGGCAAGAACAGAAGTGCCCTCACCCATTTATGACCATGCTACTGAACTCAGAAAGAGGATAAAGGTTGTAACTCATAAGCATTCTCTCCTGAGTGAATTATCCTTTTTATAAAAAGGGTTACTGAATGAAACATAGCTGCATTTATTGCAGTAGCCATTGCCAGCTAAATAAATATACTTCTATTAGTTGTGTCCCTGCATCTCAAAGCATTTGGTGAGCTAGTGTTCGTTTAATCAGTAGCTTGATCCTTATACCCTGTTCTTTGAGTAGTAAACACATCTGTTTGGGCTATATTCCTGCATCCTGAATATATGGATGTGGACCAGCTCCCATAGCACTGCATTATGAGTATCCTCTCCATTAGTTGAGGTATATCACTGTTGTGCCATTTGTTCCCCATTGCAGCCAGTCAATACAGGGGTGGGGAGGAGCTGAATAAGAGTTAGCTTTCAGTTGCTTCTAGGAAAATACAAGTAACCCTACTATTGACATGAATTGCCTGACAGCATTTGGGAATAGTAGCAGCTTCATATGATAGGTGTGATAGCTCTAATGTTGCAGTGCTGTGGATCCTACTTTTAAGCACAAAGTGGCAGGATTGTGACCTGTGGTGTTTTTCCATTTAAGTACCAGCTGGACCTCTAGTACCTATAATTTAAGTATAGTGTCAAATCAATTATAGAATGGTCTCTGAATGAAGAATTGAAATTACAACACCCTATTGCTATATTCTTCTGCTACTACATACTGCATAAAGCAATTTGATTCTAGTCTCTGATGCCAATGTAATGCCTTTTGTTGATCAATATTTAAATAATAGTGCAGTAATAATAGTATGCCTAATGTAAAACAGGGCTATAATCAAGTGAAAGGGGCTGGGGTAATTATTAATTTTTAAAAATATTGTATATTGCGCAGCAAAAGTGCCTCGCCAGAAGTTGTCAATACATTGTATTGTTTTAATGGCATAAATGTATTAGCATGATATAGAGTAATTTCTCATATCAAGCATTGCATTTCAAAAACTGGGATGAGGTGCAATGATCTCCCCAATTTTATCAAGATACATCACAAAGCAGTAAAAGGGGGAAAAATTCCAGGAGATGCTTTTGAAAGAAATCATGTTAACAAGCTGAAAATTATTTTATAATGAAGATATGAGGTTTCCAGTACACATGTGCAGTAAAATATATGCTTTCTTTTCATTGATGTTATTGGTATATAATGTAATTGACTTAAGAATGTTATACTATGTGAGTGTCAAAAGGAGAAAAATATCAGCTGTTTAATGCTCTCAAAATTATTAAATATTTTTAAATAGAAAATGCACCTTATTCTTTATTCAGTGCATATGTCTGATTTTAAATGAAATAAATCTAATTCAACCTCTTTAAACACCACTTGTTTAGTTTTTCTTTTAAGCTGAATTTTATAACAAACATGAAAACTACAGTGGGTTAGTAAGTATGACTTATCTTGTGATCTCCGGTTTAGATAACCATCTTGTTTCCAATTACATTTTGAACCACAGCAAACAACATTGTCATATGATGCAGCTCCATAGTGTGACAAGTAAGTAGTTTTGACCTGATACAAAATTCACTTATGGGAAGAGCCAAACTAAATGTTGCACACACCTTGCTCTTGTTGTGTGTGTGTGTGTGTGTTTTAGATTAAAATTAGCCTCAAATGGCAGTGATGGAAAATTAGCAAGGAAGGTAAGTATGTTCAGCTAAGTCAAGAAAAATTATATTTGCCAATAATATATGGTACAGTACTTTCTTCTCCGTTCCATCTTCTTTCTTCCACCTTCTTTCTTAAAAGTCCTTTTAGAGCGAGAGTGATTACAGCAAGGAGTTAGAATTGAGGACTGAACCCCATTTATATTGTATTACATTCCATTTTAGATAAGGCCAAGGGCCTATTTAATTCAACGTTCTGCTTCTACTGAGTTTAAGCAGTTGCCTAAGGGAACTTGCCGACAGAACATGAATGCAACTTCGCCCTTCTTCTCATATTCTGAACAACTGATTTACAGAGCCATACTTCCATCTCTGATATTGGATATACTGTATAGCCATTGATAGCCATAATATTCATGAATTCAATTAATCCCCTTTTACAACTGTTCAAGTTGACAGGCATCACTACATCATGTGTGCTTATGTACTGTATATACAAACATTATAAACCTGCACAGTTATTGTGCAGTATGGAATTGTGTCACTTGTCCTGCCCTTCCCCCATTCCTGCAAATAAAAAACAAAGCTGTATTATCTGGTAAGTAAAAATAAAACACAAGAGTTGGGTAATAGCTTTTATTAGGAGCACTACAATGCTAACAAAGGTGATACAAATTGTCAGGCTCTCCTGAAGTAGTTCAAACATGAGTACAAAAATTAAAGTTCTGGATCACATAAAACGGCTTTCATGTCAGAACACATGAAGTTGGAAGCCTGTTTATCCTGCATGATCCATCTGCTCACATGTATAGAAAACCACTAGAGAAAAGATATGAGACTGTTTCTGACCATGTGAGTTGTGTGTCATTGCAAAGAATGACAGAGTAGGCAGACTATGGAACTGGGGAAGAAAAGCAGGGCTTAAAACAAAAGGGGGTGGGAGTTACTTGGAGGTAATTTTGTTAAGAAGTATTAAAGGTTTTCGGGTCAAAATAAATGTTGACACCATGAAATGGACAAATCGACAAGCTTGAGCAATGAGAAATCTTTGAATAGTTTTAAGGAAGATTGGGAATTGTTTGTTGGTATATAGAGTGAGGGGAGGCAGCAGAATATATTTTTGCTCAGTAGTTTGTTTTGTTACAGTTTGTGCTATAGATAAATATAAAACTTGTTTGTGCTTGTGTTGAGACTCAAAAATGTTGTTTACAATTTTTAACACTGACTGGTGTGTGCAGATAAGAGAGGTAGCCTATGCATAAGCTAAAGCTTAAGGCAAAGGTTGACTTCCATAACAGTAAAAAGGTTTACAAGGGTGCCAGCTGTACTGTGGAAATAATCCAGTTGGAAATAATCCAGTTTGACACTTGTTTTAAGTGCTGTGGGTGGCTCAGTGCTATGGAATTCTGGGAATTGCAGTTTGTTGTGCCACAACACACTGCAGTTCCCAGAATTCCATAGCATTACATACGTCCGTCTCTGGGAATTGTAGTTTGGTGTGCCACAACAAACTGCAATTCCTAGAATTCCATAGCATTGAGCCACGGCACTTAAAAGTGGTGCCAAACTGGATTATTAAAGTGCCTTTGTCTAGAACAGAGGGATATGTTTGTGTGTATGAAGGGATGGACTGTACCACTTGTGGCACGTCAAACTGCAGTTCCCTGTCACGTTTTTAGAAAACCCGTATAATATTTTTAAACCTAAAAATCCTCACAGCAGTCAAAGGGCTGCACTTAAACCATGCTCCATTCTGTGGTAATTTTCTAAAGTGCCTAAGAGGAGAGCATTTCAGAGGCCATTTTCTGTCTAGACAGTGGCACAGTCCACTATCATCCCTTCCTCAGTTTATTTATCCTCTAATTCTTTTTGATCTTATGAACGAAGGAGCGAAGGAGAAGAAGAGAGAGTGGAAGCAGTGTGTCAAAGGGGTGTGTGAACGCGCACTGACACACGTGTCAAGGGTTGTGTGAATGTGCACTGACACGCAAACCTCGCCTTTTCCGCAGGATTCCTCTTTTCCCCTCAGTCTCTTTCAGTGGGGAGTCTGGGGTAGGAGAAAGAGGCTGAAGACAAGAGTTTAGGGTGCATCTACACTGTAGAAATAATGCAGTTTGATCCCGCTTTAAGGTCCAAAACACACTGCAGAAATAATCCAATTCGAGACCGTTTTAACTGCCCTGGCTCAGTGCTAGGGAATACTGGGATATGTAGTTTATTGTGTCACCAGAGTTTTGACAGAAGGCTCAGTGTCACAAAAGCACACTTCCCAGAATTCCCTAGCATTGAGCCAAGGCAGTTAAAGCGGTCTCAAACTGGATTATTTCTGTAGTGTGGGGAGAGGGGGTTATTTAGCCTAAAATACTGAAAGGTTTGTCTTTGAGGGAAATAAAGGGTAAGAAGGGTCCAAAACACACTGCAGAAATGATCCAGTTTGACACTGCTTTATGTATTTATTATTATTATTATTATTATTATTAATATTATTATTATTATTATTATCAATATTAGTATCCCGCCTTCCTCCTGGAATTCCCTAGCAAATTTGAGTCAGGGCAGTTAAAGCGATCTCAAACTGGATTATTTCTGCAGTCTGTTTTGGACCAAAGAGGCCTAAAAAAACCTCAAAAAGGCCTCCTGAGGTAATTTAGGCAGGAAAAAAGCAGGGCTGAGGAAAGTGTAATCAATGAATAGTGGTTAAAAAGGTGTGCTTGAATCCAAGGTACAAGAGAGACCCCTGAAAAGTTTGGTGTGAAGAGGAGAGCAAAAAAGAGGGGACTTTTTGAGGTGACAGAAAGAGTCCTGGTGCTAAGGAATCCTGGGAATTGCATTTTTATTGGGGCACCAGAGCTCCCTGACAGAGAAGGCCAAATGTCTCACAAAACTACAGTTCCCAGAATTCCCTAGCATTAAACCAGGGAAGTTAAAGCTGTCTCAAACTGGATTATTTTTGCAGTGCAGATGCAGCCAAATAATACTATGCATACACAGAATATTAGTGTGTTTCAGTACATTCTCTGGAACCTGCTTGTGTTTAACCATGACTCGACTTTTATTTATGTAGTTCTTCCTGCTTTCATGACTTCAGCATTGGTTAGAGTACATAATTCAACACGTGGAAGCTCATGCTACTAGCTTTTTAAGGTCGAAAACACACTGCAGACATAATCCAGTTTGAGATTGCCTTAATTGCCCTGGTTCAGTGCTAGGGAATCCTGGGAATTGTAATTTATTATGGCACCAGAGCTCTTTGTCAGAGAAGGCTAAATGTTTCACAAAACTACAGTTCCCAGAATTCCTTAGCATCAAGCCAGGACAGTTAAAGAGGTTTCAAAATGGATTATTTCTGCAGTGTGTTTTGGACCTCTTTTTTGTTTTTTTGTTTTTTTTTTTTACTTAGGCTGCATGCACACTGTAGAAATAATCCATTTTGATACCACTTTAACTACCATAGCTCAATGCTATGGAATTCTAACAACAATAGTTTTGTGAAACACTTAGCCTTCTCTGTCAGAGAGCTCTGGTGTCCCACCAAACTACAATTCCCAGAATTGTATAGCATTGAGTTAAATTAAAGTGGTGTCAAACTGGATTATTTCTGCAGTGTGGATGCAGCCATAGTCTCAAAGGTGCTACAAAATGCCTTTGCATACTGATTTTCCAAATCAACATGCCTATGCTTTTGAATTCTACCACTTATACAGTCAGACCTCTTTATCTATGGATTAACTATCCATGGATTCAAGCATCCACAGTTTGAAAATATTCAAAAGAAGTATGAATTCTGAACAGCAAACCTTAATTTTGGAATTTTATATAAGGGACGCCATTTCATTATGCCATTATATTTAATGGGACTTGAGCATCCACAGATTTTGGTATCCACAGGGGGGTCCTGGAACCAAACCACAGCGGATACCAAGGGCCCACTGTATAATGCTTTCCTAGCCCAACCGAGACCCTCAAAATTGCCTAACAACCATCGTAAAACCAGTAGTTAGTAAACCAACAGACACAAAAAATAAATACCAGCAATAAAAAATCACAATCAGATATCAAATTATTCAAAAGTTTTTAATTAAATAAATGTATTCTTCTTCTTCTTGATACCTGAAAGAGAAGAAGCCTGCCAAATTTTTAGATGCAGAGTTCTGGACTCTGAATGGCATCACCATATGTATCTACTAGTAATAAACCACACAGATCAAGAGAAGTAATAGTGCCACTGTATTCTGCTTTGGTCAGGCCCCACCTAGAATATTGTGTCCAGTTCTGGGCGCCACAATTCAGAAAGGACATTGAGAAACTGGAGCGTGTCCAAAGGAGGGCGACAAAAATGGTGAAGGGTCTGGAAACCATGCCCTATGAGGAACGACTCAGGGAGCTGGAGAAAAGAAGGTTAAGAGGTGATATGATAGCCCTGTTTAAATATTTGAAAGAATGTCATATTGAAGAGGGAGCAAGCTTGTTTTCTGCTGCTCCAGAGAACAGGACCCGGAACAATGGATGCAAGTTACAGGAAAAGAGATTCCACCTGAACATTAGGAGGAACTTCCTGACAGTAAGGGCTGTTCGACAGTGGAATGCCCTCCCTCGGAGGGTGATAGAGTCTCCTTCCTTGGAGGTCTTTAAACAGAGGCTGGATGGCCATCTGTCAGGGATGCTTTGATTTGGATTTCCTGCATGGCAGGGGGTTGGACTGGATGGCCCCAGTGGTCTCTTCCAACTCTATGATTCTATGATTCTATGATTCTAGATGGCTTCTTTTGAAGACAAGTATGTGAGCAGGTTCATGTGGAAGGAGGCACTTATTTCAGTTACTTTTATGCCAGTCAGAACTTTAAAGGTCAAAGCTAGCACATTTAATTGGACCTAGATAAACCAGGAAGCCAATTAACTTGGAGTAATATTTGTGTTATAAAAATGCTCCTTTCCAGGCAAGCATTCTCTGAAGATGCCAGCCACAGATGCTGGTGAAACGTCAGGAAGAAACTCTCTTAGAACATGGCCACAGAGCCCCAAAACCCCACAAAAAAACCAATGCTTAAATAGTTTATTACACACTGAAATAATGAAACAGATTAAAAACAGGAGTACCTCTCATACACAACCACACATTACATTGTAATTTTTTTAAAAAATCATTAGAAAAAAGGCTTAAGAGACGCATGGTATCTGACCACAAATACAGACATTACATCGATCCATGTTTACCTGAACAAAACTTGTGTTATTTTTTTTAATGTTAAATATATTTTATCACATTTAGAATATGGCACCAGCAGGAAGAAAGCCTGGAGGAAAAACTGCTAAACCAGCACAGGACGAACCAGTTGGACATGCCTATGATTTTGAAGAAAAACCAAAAATACCTTTAAGTGGATCTGAAGAGGATATTGGAGAAGGTGTAGTGATCAGTACAAAATGTTAATCAAGTTTTGTTTCTTTTCACTCTGGGTAAAAACAAAGCATTCACCCCAATTTTCACAGTAATACAAGGCTGGAGGGGAAGTGGGATCAAATTATTTTGTCAAGTATGAAATGTTTAGGAATTCCAGGTAATCTGACATTTTGTGAATGTGTCTGTATCACTTTTATGTTTGTACAAAAAAGGTGGGTAAGCTTTCTCATGTTAGCTCCTCCTCATCTGGGACAGTTAATGTGATATTTAAGCATAAATAGTTCATCTACTTGCAAGCAGAATTGGAAGTGAAAGTGTGAAGTCTGTTGCTTCCTTAAACAGGCTAAAAAAATGAAAAGAGGAAGGGGTGGGGAGATGCCAAAAGGTGCACATACAATATAACAGTAGAATTCTTTCCAGAAAGCTTCCATCACAAGAGAACTGACTTTTGGTAATCATAATTAATTGCTTTCACATCTCAAGTCTAACAGGCTCAAGACCTGACAGACTTGCATCATCCTACACAACAATCTGAAGATGTGATGCTACGGCCACAATTTGCATCTTGCTGTTTGTTATTAATTGCGCTTGATTTATGGTGGCCCTGTAGATGAGACATCTCCAAGGCTCCCTGTCTTCCACTGTTCTGCTTAGGTCCTGTAATTTCAGGCCCATGATTTCCCTGCTTGAGTTTATAAAGCTGGAGTGGGCTTTTTCTGTTTCTACTACTCCCTACCTTTCCTACTACAATGCGCCCATGCATGTTATATATGGCTTTGAGCTTACACACAAAGCTGTGTAGAGCTGCCGCGGGACACAGCCACGCCACCACGTGCATGAGCTCCATGCACTTGAATGGGGCTTGAGCATATGCGATATGTGGTTTATGCGGGGGGGGGGGGGGGGGTCCGGAATGGATCCCCCACATAAGCCAAGGACACACTGTATTATTGTCTTTCTTAAGGAGCCTCAATTTGATCAGCTTGGCTTCCAGGGAGAGTTCAGGCTTGATCTGTTCAAGGACCCATTTGTTTGTCTCTTTGACTGTCCATGGTATTCTCAGTACTCTTCTCCAGCACCACAATTCAAATGAGTTGATTTTCTTTCTGTCAGCTTTTCTTCACTGTCCAGCTCTCACATCTGTACATGGTGATGGAGTATACAATGGTTTTGACATTTCTAACTTTAGTGCTCTGTTGTATATTTTTACTCTTCAGAATCTTGTCTAGTTCTTTCATAGCTGCCCTTCCCATTACTAGTCTTCGGATTTCTTGACTGCAGTCTCCATTCTGATCAATGTTTGACCCAAGATACTGGAACTCTATTTCAATTTCCTCATTGTTTAGGTTAAATATACGTATATCCTTCATGGTAATTATTTTTATTTTCTTTGTGTTCAGCAGTAAGCTGGACATTGCACTTTATTCTTTGACCTTCCTCAATAATTTTTCCAAACCCTGTGATGGTTTCTGCTGGTATAATAGTGTTATATGCCTATCTTAAATTGTTGATGTTTCTTCTTCCTATCTTCCCTCCTCTTTCTTCTAAGTCTAAACCTGATGTTCTTATGACATTTTCTCCAAACAAGTTGAACAAACAGCGTGACAGCATGCAGCCTTGCCTGGCTCCTTTGCCAGTTGGGAACTATTCAGTTTCTCCATATCCTGTTCTAATAATAACTTTTTCTCCTAAGTACAGATTTCTCATCAGGACTATCAGATGCAGGGGCACTCCTATGTCCTTAAGAGTCATTTATAGCTTTTTATCATTTATGTAGACAAATGCTTTGCTATAGTCTGTAAAGCACATGCTGATTCCGCCCCCCCAGGAATTCCTTGCTACACTCCATTAGTCATTGTGTGTTTCCAATATGGTCTCTTGGGAAGGTGTTTTGTAGGCAGGAGATCCTAGCTTCAGTACATTTAAAGCGTAGGATAAGACCTGTGTGGGAACACTGATGGTTGGCCTACTCTTTATTCTCAGCCACCCTGAAGTGATGTTATTAATTTGTAATTTTCCCCCCCATAAAGATGAAACTCCAGTGATTGAGAAACATGGGAAAAAAAGGTCTGCAGTGACTCCTCATGCAGAAGTTGAAGATGTTGGGTAAATTGTTTAACATTTAATTTTTTAAATACATGCAGTGCATAGTTATTGTCCTGTTACATATTTATTTAAATAATTAAATAATTTAGTTAAATTATTATTAAATACTTGTAAAAGCTACATCATCAATTACGTTTCTAGGTTTTAAAAAATTATTATATCCAGAAGTGTTTAGCATTTATACAGTGGTAGGGCTATCCAGAATCTAGAAACCATAGTGACTATAAAATTACACATCTTCACAATCTTGACATCGACAACACTTAATACATTCAGGTTCTGCTTCTTGAACTAAGCACTATTTTGCTTAGTTCCCTTGTAAAACAACTTCAACTTCCCTTTTTGTTGCTATGACAAATATGATAAAAACTGTAGTTGTTATAATGTACAAAAATAGCTATTCTTAAAATATTAATAATTTTATAGGGGAGAAGTACAGAATATGCTGGAACGCTTTGGAGGTATGTTTTTTTAAAAAGTTATCTTCTAGCTAATATTTTAACAATATTTTATTGTTTTTCTTTTTTCCTTTTTGTTTTGCAATAATTTGACTACATAACTTAACATTGGTATGTGAGGCTAAAATTTGCAGTTGAAGAAAGGATTATCTTCAATGAGCTCCTTGTTTTGAGGCATATCAGTCATATTACCAACGTGTGACCAACTGCAAAGGAGAACAAGAAATCACAAAATGCAGCACATTCAAGACAAATCAAGGATATTGCAAAACAAAAGCTAAAAATGCTAATTACCCATATAAACGTGACTATAAGTCTACTTCATATATAAGTCGAGGGTAGATTTGGGGCCAAAATTATGAATTTTGATATGACTTGTGGATAAGTTGAGGGTAAAATGTAGGGGTATGTGACAAAAGATCTAAAGGATGAAGCAAAAGGAAAACAATGACTTATAAAAGATCTTACAAAATCCTAGCAGGCATAAATGTTGGTGATCACCCTAAAGGCTGGATGGATGAGGGAGTAGAGGGCGATCAATACTTCCAAGACAGATTGTACTCTTGCCCCTCACCAAGGGATGGTTACTTTTAAAATAAGAGTTAAAGTACAGCACTTACATTGACCCATGGATAAGTCAACTCAGGTTTTTTTGGGTCAATTTTTTGACTAAAATTTTTAGACTTATACATGAGTATATACAGTACATTCATGCTTCTTAATCATGCTCAAAATGGAGGACATTTTGAAATTCTTCCTGGACAAAGGTTGAAATGTAGGGCATGTCCTGGAAAAGGAGGACATGTGGTCACCTTGTGTGACCACTTGCTTTAAGCACTTACCTTTGTATAGGTATAGACCAAAATATCCAGTAATCAGATTGACAGTTTTATTTTCTACTCTGTCAGGAACTGGAACTATATTTGTGCCATTTTATTATTGTATTAATATAGTTTCTTGGAAAGGTGCAGTGGGTTTACACCCAGAGGCTCACAGACCACGATTTTGAATAGCATGGGTCTAGCTGACGTATTTACATGTCATGATAAGCCATATTTTAGTGCAGGTGTGGGTAACTCCAGGGCTCACATACATTTCCAGTAGAGATTCAACCTCCCCTTGTTAATTTTCTTCTAAGTTTCCCCTTATTAATTATCTGATACGCCAGAAAAGACCTCTTTTTACATCTACTGTCCAAAACACACTGCAGAAATAATCCAGTTTGAGATTGCTTTAACTGCCCTGGCTCAGAGCTAGGGATTTCTTGGAACTGTAGTTTTGTGAAACATTTAGCCTTCTCTGGGGCCACACTAAACTAGAGCTCTGGGGCCACACTAAACTACAATTCCCAGGATTTCCTAACACTGAGCTAGGGCAAGTAAGCAGTCTCAAACTGGATTATTTCTGCAGTGTTTTGGGCCAATCTTCTTCAAAGCTCCAAAAGGCAAAGACGGCAGATGTTTCTTGCTTGCTTTAACAAGAATTTGAGAAGTTGACTCTCTCTGTCTGTTTTGGAAGTAGAACAACTAAAACTGTTAGTAACTAGTTAGTGGTATATGCAGGCATAAATTAACCCCATGGTTATGTATGCCTTTCTTTGATTGCTGCAGAGGTTAGCATCCCTCCTTCAGCAACAACAAAAGCTCCTCATATCTATCATAGGGGTGGAGCAGATGGGCGTGAAGGAGCGGCCTGGGTCTGCTCCCACTAGAAGTGGATTGTAACTCCGCTGTCTACATGGTCTGCTCCCAAGGTGGGCCATGATGCAGGGCCCGACCAACACTGGCAGGACTCAAGTTTTCCCAACTCTTTTTTGCTCCAGTCCTGAGGACCGGAGTGCAGCTTCAATGTGGCTTCCAGTCGCTTTGGAGGCATGTGTCATGTAAACGGCATGCCTCCCCAGCGGCCAGAGACCACTTCATTTGACCCATCTGTTTGGGGCTACAGATCCACTAAAGCTGCCCACCCATAGGCCTGGAGGAGGAGGATGGTAGGAGAATGCTGAAGCATCTAAGTCCCTGGACCCAAACACAAAGCTGTTGCACCAGCTTTTGAGGGCTCCAGAGGACCCCAGTAGATGATCTAATCACTTTGGGTCTGACTTTGGGGGCATAGATGATTCTGTGACACATCTCCCATTTTTCTCTAGGTAGGAATGGCTGCAAGTTCAGCAGCTCTACAGTAGGTCCAGAAGATGGTAAACAGCTTGGTGTAGTGCAGTTCCTCATACAGAACTAGCATGCTATGCTAAACCATGAAGGACTACAGCCATTTTGTCTTAGGCTTAACATATGAGTCCCTTTTACTTCTTGTGGAGTTTATACATTTTAAGTTTTAACATTTATTATAAAAACACACTACCTAATAATTATCTGTCTTACTATAGCGGACATTAATAAAGCTCTTCAGGCTAAAAGGAAAAGATTAGAACTGTACACGAAGTCTTCTCTGAAAACAAGTAACCAAAAGTTAGAACTTGTCTGGAAAACACAACAAGACCAGAGGTAAGTGGGTTATTTTAACTCTTACTTTACATATTATAGGGAATTCATTGTCTATTTATTAACAGTATTTGAAGGCTCATTTCCTGATGGTCCCTAAATGGACCCACGTAGAGCTATGAGAAGAAGCCATTCTTGAAACCTCAAGGCTGAGACAAGATATGTAAATATATTTACCTTTGCGTAAACATGCATTGAAATTAGCTGAAAACTATTTTTTGAACAAATGTTATGAAGCTGATGCCTAAATCTAATTTATCGTCCTACTATTTCAGTTTGATAGGAAAGAGGCAGGCTTTTTAGCCGCTAGCAATAGCAGCTTCATTTATATACCACTTCATACCACTTAAGTAGTCTCTAAGCAGTTTACAACTGTAAGCTAATTGCCCCCAACAAGCTTGGTACCTATTTTAGTGACCTCGGAAGGATGCAAGCCTGACTCGAGCTTGAGCCCTTGGCTAGTATTGAACTCACAACCTTATGGTTTGTGAGTGGCTGCAGTACAGGCTTTTAACCACTGCTCCACCAATATAGTAAATCTTCATTACAAGTATTCACATTCTGTATGACTTTTACACTTTTTAATATACATTCCTCAGAAAAATAGAAATTTGCATATATTCAAGCTCCATTGGTTTGAATGGGAAAACACACTCCTGCAGGTAGCTACAGGCGCAAGCCCCATTGCTTTCCCCTCCATTTCCAGCTCGTGAATATGCGAGGGACGCGGATCTTGAGCCCGCAAAAACAGCAGGGTAACTGTATGTGCATTTATTGTATAAAGCATGCTATATTATTTCGGATGATAGACTTTTCATGGCAGGGTGTTGGATTGGATGGCCTTTGTGGTCTGTTCCAACTTTATGATTCTGCATATGTATATTTTTAGGCTGAAGGTCAACCAAGAATATTCCCAGCAGTTCATGCATATTTTTCAACAATGGGATGCTGATATACAGAAAGCGGAGGAACAGGAAGAAAAACTAGCGGTTTGTTTTTCTTAAGATTTATTTGTAACCATATTAAATGCCATAGGTCAGTGATGGTGAATCTTTCAAGAACTGAGTGCCCAACCTCAAAGGCATTCTGGCACCGGGTATTACCCGGTGCCAGGGGTGAAATTTCTGGGGGAGGGGGGGCAGGACTTCTGTCATCTGGGGCAGGACTTCCTGGGCAGGACTACCCTGGAGACAGCTAAAGGCCCAGGAGGGCAAGGGAAAGAACAGGAAAAGGCACACACTTGTTCTCCTTTTCCCTCACCCTCCCTCTCTCTGCATGCCCCCCAAAATGGCTTTGTGTGCC
The DNA here is from genome assembly GCF_019175285.1 of Sceloporus undulatus. Classification (NCBI taxonomy): domain Eukaryota; kingdom Metazoa; phylum Chordata; class Lepidosauria; order Squamata; family Phrynosomatidae; genus Sceloporus; species Sceloporus undulatus. Next base: position 27,204,303 of record NC_056526.1, on the reverse strand, counting down.
AGAGAGCACACGTGCCATAGGCTCGCCACCACAGCCATAGGCTGTTATTTTAACAGCAACAGCTTGTATTTTATTACAGCAGAACATGAGAAATTATCACTCATCAATGAAAGATGTGGGAGAGGTAGCTTACTGATTCCCAGCTTTATGATAGTATATCTACCGAGGTGGAGAAGATCCAGGTAAAATTAGTGATGTTCAAGAAGTAATCTGCACATAGTTTCATACAAACTTCTTTGGCATTAAGGAGCAAGTAGGCAGATTCTGCTATGCTGTTGTTAGAGGACAAATACTCCCGTACTGTGACCATCTGCTCCTCAAATTCATAACACATGGGAAAGCTTGCAGTGTAATATTTAAATAAGCACAAATTTAATTGGAAGATAAGTATTCAGGTATTAAATATCAGCAAGGTAAAATGAGGGAAACCTCTGTATCAGGAAAAAAAATAGTTCTGAAAACTGTACATCTGAGAATTGCTGCTGATTCATTGTCTTCATGTCCCTGTTAGCCTTATCTGAATATATAGCAAAGACTTAAAAATCAATTAATATATAGAAATAGCTTTAATTTTTGAGTATCCCTACCATTAACAATCATCATCATCATCATCATCATCATCATCATCATTATTATTCAGAGATATAGCTGTGTGAAAAATTAGTATGTAGAGAGATCTTGTAGCACCTTTGAGACTAAATGAAAGAACTTGGCAGCATGAGCCTTCTCAGACTTGAGCATCTGATGAAGTTACATATGAGGAAGTAGACTAAAGTCTAGGAAAGCTAGACCTTTCTTTCAGTTAGTCTCAAAGGTGCTACAAGATCTCTCTACATCTTTATTATTACTGCAGGTATCCTCGGCATCCACGGACTTGCCATCCGCAGATTCGAGCATCCACAGACAGCAAGCCCATAGTGTCCCCAATGGCGACAAGTACATACAACCGTGCCGCCACTGGGGACAATGGGACTGAAGTAGTCTCTCCTTCCTTTCGTTCCCTCCCTCCTTCCATCCCTTCTGTTCCCCCTTCTCTCTCTTTTTTTTCCTTCCTTCCTTCCCCTCTCCCCTTCCCTGAGGCTTCTTCCCTGGGCTTGGCTTTGGAGGCAGTTCAGAAGTGGAGTTTGAAGCCCCATCGGCTGGTGTCTGCCATGGGGAGGGAGCAGAAAGCCCTGCTGCACTGTTTATAAGCACTTTTACCTTTTTTTAAAACTGCATTTCATTCTTTTAATGAGTGATGTATTTTAATAATTTAATTCTATTTTAATGCTCACTTTTGTATGTTTTTAATTGTATTGTTCTTGTAAACTGTAAATCACTTTGATTCCCAATTTTGTGGAAAAAGCAGGATGATGATGATGATGATGATGATGATGGATGATGATGATAATAATAATAATAATAATAATAATAATAATAATAATAATAATAATAATATGTGAGTAAATCTGGATCCACCCCGTGTGACTGAATCATTATATTACGCTGTTAATTCTATGTTTATTATGGCTTATCTGTCCCTGCTGTAGAACATGTTTCGGCAACAACAAAAGGTTTTTCAACAAGCAAGAATAGTTCAGAGTCAGAGACTGAAGACAATTAAGCAGCTGTATGAACAGTTTTTAAAGGTCAAGTATATACTTTTTGAAGTAAAATTCTGACTTTTATATATGTAGATGTTACATGTGTTAGCTACACCACTGCTTTCTCAATCATTTATCATCTTTGTGGCTCTTCTTGTGGAACAGTTTTAAAACAACTGTTTTTGTATAATAGCACCAAGAATTGAATACTGCTTCAGATGGAGTTTTATCAGTAGTAAATTTAACATTACTTTCCATGCTTTAAAGATGACACATTCAAAATACTAACATGTTAGCTTCCCCTTTCTTAACCGTTAGGCTAATTCACACTTATCACTTGATGTTAGTAGAATTTTTGATATGAACCTGCATCAAATTTTCATGAAATTGAACTCCTATTTTAGAGCATCGAAGACATGGAGAAGAGTCATGAAAGTCTTTTAGCAGGCGCACAAAGTGAACTTCGCAAGGAAATGGCTATGTTGCAAAAAAAAATCATGATGGACACTGTGAGTGTTAATACTGATTTATGAAAACTTCAGTAACATTTTAAAATAGAACATTTAAATAGAAAAATTATACATTCAGTATTTATAATTCATGTCAGAACACTATGGTACAAAATGTTACAATCCATCAGTATTTTTCTTTTTTCTTATAACAGCAACAGCAAGAGATGGCAACTGTTCGCAAATCTCTTCAATCCATGTTATTCTGATGGCTCAGTGGAGAAACAACTTCTACCTAAGTAACATGATACAATGTATACATTAGCCAAGAAGAAAAAGAGCTCATGGTTTGCATTCCATGTTAAAAATTACATATAGTGTTTGAAAAGTAATCAACCAGCCATTCTGAATTTCAACAGAAGAAATTATTAAACTGTTATTTGTTTGTTTTCTCAGTTACTGTTGTGATTCTTTTAACATTAACCTATCTGTACCAACTTCCTTCACCACTTAAATTATAAATCTGGTTACTGCAGTTAAGACACCAGTTTGAAAGTTCAAGACACCCAGGGTCTGTTTACCAACTAAATATCCATACTTAGCAGATAATCTGAAGCTGTATATTGTATTAGTATGTCATAGAAGTCCACTAGACAGGGGTTTGAATCATAGTGAAATAAGTGTTCGCTTGCAGCAGCACTTTGATATTATTTACAAGTGAGAAAAATTATTCTTTTGTACAGGATAACGTATCTTGAGAGCCAAATAATTATGCACAAAAACTTCCATATTTCCCTAAATTACAGTATAAATTTTGCTAATTTAGGATTTCTTTAATTGTAAGGCACTGTAATAATCTGCCAATTGATAGTCTTTTTGTAAATAATATGTTCAACATTAACAGTAGAAGAGCAGATGATAAATCAGAGTTTACTGGTAATATTATGGTATGGTATGTCATGAACAATTATGATGACAGTTCATGAACGTGAATTAAAAGCCCCAAACTAAAATGTCATGTGCAGTAAGAATTGAAGAAAAGCTTCTACGTTAAAAGAAAGTATCTCCATCTGAAATGCCCCCTTGCAACCAGCAAAAGCTTAAGCCAATGAGATTTGTTTTGTGGTTTTAAAATTTTTTAAAAAATGAATTGTATGTTTCTATTGTAACATGAAGGTAATTTAAACACTACAAATGCAACATCATTTTCATAACCATAGAACACTGTATATTTAGTCATAGCAACTTGCAATCATATATTTATGTGATGAATTTTAGCAGAAGTCCATTTGATTGTTACATCTGATATTACTAAAAAAAACTGCCTTAGGACAATCACTGTATCCCCCTAAAAATTCCGCCCTCTCAAGTTTCTTTAGTAATTTCCTTGAAACATAAGAGTTTATTTTAATGTCAGGTTTTGCTATCTAAAATTCACTCCATGCAGTTTCTTTCTTTGGGCTTCTCTGTCAATCAGCATTTAACCTAGAATTTGGCTGTAGGATGCAAATCTAAATTTTGTAACTCACAAAACTGGCTTCTGAAATCGTCATCATTTTGGGGTATTGCTTGTTGCCCATTTGTTGTCCATTTAAAAGTGAGACAACAAATTGATCACTTTTCTATTTAACTGACAGGACTGTTCAGCTTCCGTACACTGAGCTTCCAGAGAGAAGTCACCTTGGAGTTAAAGAGTTAACTAGACCTCAAAGAAAATCAAACAACCACATTAGTACTTAATGAAATCTCTGGTGCTTACAGGTTCATGATTCAAGATCAGTTTACTTTTTTGTTCACATGACCATGTAGCCATTTGGGATTACTTCCATAGTGGAAACCTGTGTGACCTACTTCTAAACATCAGAAAAGAAAGCACACTATCTCCTGAGTACTCAAAGCAGCTTGTCAGATGGCAGTACCTACATACAACTGTATTATTATACACCATCCTTCAGATCCTTCACAACAACAGAGCTTTTAAAAATATGGTTATTAAAATCAAGTTTACTTCTTGGATAAATGAAATCAGTTCAATCATTAGATCTACCTGCTCATGGTATTAAGGTGCTTAACACTTTCTGATAATATATGTACTTTGCATAATCTAAAAGCAGTGGAAACCATAAATTAATCCGCAGTTGCCTGTTCACAGCATGGAAAGAAGATGGCTTAATCAGCTAATAAGGCAGTTTAACTGGTAGTAAAGGGCTGTGGTTCTGTAAAGCATGGTGGGAACATGTGGTTCTCCAGAGGTTCTTGGACTCAAAACTTTCATCGGCCTCAGCCCTAGAACTGCATAACCAATACTGTGGGATGTAAGTTATAGTGCAACAACATTTGTTGTGCTGAAGGTTCCTTGTCCTTGTGCTTAATATTCAAGAGCAAAAAAAGTGAAGGAAGAGCACACTCATCCTTTAGCCAGGTCCACTTTTGTGCAAACAGCTTGCTAAATAAAATATATAACTGATAGAATGGTTGAAATACCAGAAAGAAAGAAAGAAAGAAGCAAGTAAGCTAGATCAGCTGTATAGTCCCTGTACAATGCTAACATATTTAATAAATGAAAACATATTTCTGCTGCTTGAAATGTAGAAGACCCCTTTATATTTTTTGACTTCATATCTGGTTTACAGCCCTGACTTTCAGGTGAAAGTTTAACAGAAAAATGGATGGCCTTACAATTATTTTCCTTCACTTCCTACTTATGGCTAAGACTGAAGTTGCTTGTTTTTTTCTCCAAAGAGGCTATAGTTGGTAATATTACAGTGGAGGTGGGCAGAAAATTCTTTTCCTTCTATTATTTTTGGGCGAGGGTTTAATACCACTGTGCTCACCATAAATGTGGAACAGTAGTGTGTCTACGTGTGTGTAGGGAAGCCAATGGAAAGACTGCTATAGGAGGGAAGGGGTCAACAATGTTTCTCCACTCTGGCTTCTACTTTGGGTACATTTCCCAAAAAAAGAACTTGTCTAGGGAATAATTGGTACTATTAGTAGATTGGCGCCAACAGAATAAGCATTACTTCTAGCTGGAAGAGTTATACTATAATATTAGTACAACTAATTTCTTTTTAAATTCTTCAGCAATTATCTATAAGAAAATACAGTATTAAGCAAGTAGATTTAAAGGGGGGGGAGGTAAAACCCACTCCTATGATATGACTGACAGCTCAGAAATCTTAACTTTTTGAATTTAAAATACTTTGGTTAAGGTCATATTTTCACCAAAATAAATAAACTGTATAATGGATAATCTTAACTGCAGCTATTGTACCTATAATATATCAACGTCAGATTATTCTAGGAAAGGCATATTTGCCTGAAGAAAGACCAATATCTTTATTAGCTGCCTAGTACATTAAATTTTCAGGCATTTCTGTCTGCAAAGACCAGACCAGAACAAATCTTGTAAATAAGGATTAGCTACGTTGTAGCAAAACACATCCCCAAACACTTCATTCCTGACTGAAGTAACCAAGTCCCAGTAGAACCTATATGAACATTGCGTTATGTAATTAAATAATCTCCTTGATTGAGAGCAAACATAATGAGCTCTCTCATGCACCTGGGTTTCTTTACAAGCTTCCACATCTGCATTCCTTAAAAAACGTATTTTCCATAATTCCACAATTCCCCCCAACTCCTTCTCCTCTTCGCCTTTAGCTATAAGTCACTCATTATGGTTTTGAACCTGTTCGGGAGCTTGATGAGATGAGATTTTGAAGACTTGTATATGAAGATGAGCAGCAATCTGTATGCATACCCCAATTGAGTATCTCAGCATATCAAGCAAGGATATGAACTAAAGAGGGAGGAAAAACAGTTCGGAAATTAGTATCTATGCTGTAGAAATGAATTATTCTCTGCTTGACAGTGTAGGAGTTTGTATCTTAGCTCCATTTTAAAAATTCAGTTTTAAAAAATAAAATTAGTACTGTATTTCAGAGATTATACTGCTCTAGCTGGAGACTCTGCACTAAGCAGAGAATGATCTGATGGCCCACAGGGCCCCTTCTAACTCTAGGATTCTATGATTCTATCTTAAAGCTCAACTGCTTAACAGGTAGATGAGAGATACCTATTTACCCAATGAATATCTTTGGATTAACTGCAATCACAAACATTGGCTAAGGATTTGATTATGGATTATGGACGTCCCCGCAATGCTGCAGGGCGCTTGGGCCGCCCTTTCAGCGTCACAGGACGGAGCTCCAAAATGAAGCTCCTTTTCGGCCCATGCATCGCTGGCACAGCCTTTAAATGGCTGGACATTTAGGTAGAATCTGTTTTCCTGTAGTTTGAATTCATTGCGCTGTGTCTTCGTCTCTGGAGCAGCAGAAAACAAGTTCGCTCCTTCCTCAATGTGACATCCTTTCAAATATTTAAACAGGGCTATCACTTCTTAACCTCTTCCCCAGGCCAAACACACACAGCTCTCTAAGTCTCTCCTCCTAAAGCATGGTTTCCAGACCTTTCACCATTTTGGTCGCCCTCCTCTTTGATTATTATTGGGTAAATAGGTGTATCTCAACCTTATATGTCCAAGCTTCATTTATTCTATTTATGTGCTCGTCTCAGTGGATTTTTTCTTGTGTTCATTTTTGTTGCTGTTGCGTTCATAACTGGGAGATGAAGCAGACATGTTTCCTCCCATCACTTCACTCACAGAAGGTGCTATTCCCTGATTTGAGACCCCCCTCCCTGCCCACAGCGTATGACATCAGTTGGGGTCCCCCAATCTGTACAGCAACTGAGGGAAGATGAAGGTGCCACTATGAAAGAAGGTGGCAGGAAGGTCTGCTTCCTACAGTCTGATTGCAATACCTTTATCTGGATTCAAACCAATGAATGCAGTGCAATTCAGCCATTGTTAGCACATTGTTGACAAGCGTGTATTCGGATAGAGTTTTGGAAAGCACTTTCCATGTCTTATCTTGTTAAATACCTTGTCATAAAGGTATCAGGCTGTATCTACACTACAGATTGGGGAAAGGGGAAGAAGCCAAGGTGCAACATAATGGGAAACTCCTTACCAGTGCTATCCACAGAACGATATATTCATCAATAAAACCATTGAAGTACTGGTTTAGAAATAAGAGGCCTGGTCCAATAAATGCAGTATCTTGTAAGAAGATTTCACTTTTTGTCATATGTGCTATCTAAAAACAAAACACTGGAATTAGCTATCAGGTTAAAATCTTTCAATAGCAGTTTAAATCATTGCAATGCCAGTTTAATTCTTTGCAATTTAACCTATCTGAAGAGTTATTATCCGGATCAATCCAAATCACAAGAGATGTAGTCAACAGAAAATGAGGTTTTAGCATTTCTACTCAATTGAGATACTTTTTTAATTAAAGGCAATAAAAAGACAAGAAGGTTTTGGCAGATTTGTATGTTTTTACAAGTACACCTACAGGTTTATCTTAAACTACAAACAGTTACAGGAAAAGGCAGTAAATCCTAAATAAATGCACTATATAATTGGCTACTACTTTTTGCTACTAAAATGGATAATCAAAAGAATCTGACGTCACAGTGGCATACCCAGCCATGTGATCAATGCCTCACAGGAAGGGACTTGTGCCAACGGTGGCAGCGCCAGCTGGCACAGTGGGATGTGTGTAAACAGCTACCCTGCATCACTGGAGTGCGGAGGTAAATGTGTGTGTGTGTGAAATCTGGGGCACCTCCAGATCAGAACAAACTGGAGTATTTTGGATGGTGTAAACAAGCCCTCTTGAGTTCTTCAAAGTGATTTTAACTGATTAGCTTGCACAGTACCTACTTTACACTGTAATCCTACATATTAATGTTGGGGAAAGTGTGGATGTATGCAGCCCCCAGACTTCACTGTCACAGCAGCTGAAGCCCCTGTCAGTCTAGCAAAGATCCCTGAGGCCCTCCCATTATAAGTGTGATTCTCCCCCTCTCCCCTGAAATCACACTAAACTTATCCTTCCCAGACTCCTATTCCCCGTTTCTCGTTTGTTTTCTAGCCAAAATAACAAGGTATGGCTGGGAAACATCAGGTTGTGCAGTCTTTGGGGGTGTAGGAGGAAGGGGCCCCCAACCCTGTAACCCACTGTTACTATACACATCTATATAGTGGGACCACCACATTCGCTGGGGTTATGGGTACAGGGCTCCTATAGAATTGCACCAGAGGACCTACAAATGCCTAGAGAAGTATTCCTCCAGCATTACATTTGGCAGAAGTTGACCATAGAGTTCCACTGGAGGATCCAAAGGTTCCTAGAGGGAATGTATTAATCAAATCTGTGAATAATCAAATCCACAAAATTCAAAGCCACAAATGTGGAGGGCTGATTGCACATGGTATTGAAATCAACAGGACTTTCTTTTGAATAGACATGTCTAAGATTGCTTTCTTCAATGTCGACTTTATAGTGATTCTCATAGCAGCATGGAAATGCTACATCATCTTAATATATACATAGAAAAAATTATAAATCCAAGCAAAAACCTTACCACTAATTTCTGTGTGATCTTGGCACTCACAAACCCAAATGTTAAGGCATAGAGGCAAGGATGCTTTTCAAACAGGTGTGTTGAGGATTTTTTATAGATCATTATTGCCAAAGTAATAATTAATCCTATATGGAGTCCTGGTGACAGAACACTTGTTCCCTGAAAGATACATACATTTTGTGAATTATTCAGTAACATTTTCCTCAATTTAAAAAAAGGTCACCAACATAACAAGTTCAATCATACAAGGACAATAGCACAAAAATATCACAACCTAAGCACACCACAGTAAGCATGTAAGCTAGTCTCTGTTTTAATCAAATTCCTAAAATTTATGGGAATTGTATAGCCGACCCAAAGTTGTCTGATTGCAACTCCCAGCATTATGCATCATTCACTGTGCTGGCTACAGCTGATCCAACAACATCTGGAAGACTGCACCTCTGCCTAAAATAAAGTCTTGTGACCTGGTGAATCACCCTTGGGGTGGTATTCCACAACTTGGACACCTTACTCCTAGTAGCTGCCTACCATTCCTCATTTGGCAGTTGCATCTGGAGTAATGCCTCAAATGTTGGATGGTACACATTGAAAGAGAGAAGAGAACAGGCCCTAAATTACTGATGCAGAATTGAGCCCAACAATAAACAGGTAATCCATGCTAATTGATTCAGATGGGAGTGATATGTTCTGAAGACCTAAACTGAGCCAACATCCCTTCAGCAGCATTTGTTCACGCAGTCATGGTCAAATGCTTTTCAAGGGCAGCCCCACATAGAGCATATTACAGTGGACAAACCTGGAGTTACCTAGGCATGACTAAACATGGCAAAATCAGACTTTGTCAGGAAAGGTCATAGTTGGTGCATCAATGAACTAATATTGTGCTATTTATTAGTAAAAAATGAGTAGACAACTCCAGAAATACTATCACTGGAAAACAATTTGAAATGCCACATATCTCCTCTATTATTTCCTTTTCATGTATCCCATAAAATACTAAAACGTAGACCCTCTTAAACAGTGAAAGGGTACACAATCATTTCAACATTATTATAATTCATGATTACACTTGAGTAGGATAAGGATAGGATAAGACTCAATCAAACTAAGCACACACTCCATCTGTTTAAACCAATATCATACTGAGAGAAATACAGTAAAGCTGCAATCCTATACACACTAACCTGGGAGTAAAACCCAATGAACAAAATGAGTAGATAGGAATACTATGCAATAGTACTTCTGCATAGAATTGTGCTGTTAAGTTTACACATTAATTGACATTAAAAAACCAACCCAACTTACTGCTATTGTAGATCCATTCTTCCCCACTCCTCCTCCAAAGATAACTCTGAAATAATTGTAACTGGAAAATATTGCACCACACACTATCCCAGCCACAGGAATCATCTTCAGTGTTAGGTCTAACACAGGAATCTTGTTGAGAAGGAACACAAAATTTAGAATAAGTTAATACTTTTCCAGTACATTAAAATGTATTTATTTGAACTATCCATTTTTCTCCACTAAAATCAAACACAGGTCATATTCATGCCATTAATTAAGATGCAACACAGAGCACAGCAGCTTAATTCTGTTAGGTTACATTTAAATCCAGAGAGAAGGACCTTTAAACAATATGTATCCAAGTTCTAGCCATTTTCTGAAAAGTGGATAGTTCCTCAAAACACACTGGTTAAAACAGTAGCAGCACCACAGGAAATGCAAACACCATCTGCCTGTTTTGTTTCATTTATATCATGCCATTATGAAACTGCATAACTCATATTCTCCAGCTAGCAGAGATCTTTAGCAGAAGTATTTACCTTTCTTATTCAATTGTAGTTTGAATGAAACTTCCAAGAGGCAGCATAGGATTAAAAAGAAAAGTGGGGAAAAATGAATTTCCTGTAACCCACCAGGTTACATTTTAGAAGACAAACTTGTCTAAGGATGTTACTGAGACTGCATCTCAAACAATCCAGCAGATCATGCAGAACAAAATAATGATTTTCACAATGAAGATTTAAAAATATATATATCAGTGTTTCAACTGATTTCAGAACACATGCAACTATGTATGGAATTTAATAAGTGTTAGCAGTATACCAATAATGGAGTTCTTAACATTTATTTAACTATTTAAACATGCCAGAATACACTGATTTAGTTCTAAATGTGGCTATGGACAAGTCAGAACTATTCCATAGCTACTTAAACGCATACAGTATGATGCCTCTAGCTGATTTTTATAGTCCTTCACAATGCAATACACAGTGTCATATTGAGAGTGTTGGACTAGATGCTTGAGAGAGTCAAGCTCAAGTCTGCATGGAGACAAAAAAATCCCTGGGAGATCTTGAGCCACTCTCTCCACCTGACCTACTTCACCAGATTGTTGTGAGAATAAAGTGGCAGGAAATTCATGCTGACTTAAGCTCAGTGGAAGAAAACTGGGATATACAGTTAGCATATTAATAAATATACAGTGGTTATCTGGTGGGGTTTAGTTCCAGAACCCTTCATGGATACCAAAATCCAAGGATACTAAATCTAATTAAATGCAATGGCATAGTAAGATTATGTTCCTTATATAAAATGGCAAAATCAAGTCTTGCTTTTTGGAATTTATATATTTTAAAAACATTTTAAACTGTGGATGCTTGAATCCATGGATAAAAAAAAATATCCATGGATACAGAGGACTTACTGTATAACCACTACTGATCTAATTTCCTGGATTTCAAAGCATCTGTTAACACTTAGCAATCCTACTAATTACATCAAGTGGGGCAACAGAAAACCATCTCTCCACACAGTTACAGGGATTATGATTTTACAGATGGTAATATGCACATTCTAATTCTTGTCAATTTCTCTCAGGTTCTGGACTTTTCAGGATACAATAAGTGCAGGTTTTGCTCAAAAATATAATCTGCTTGGAAATTTTGCATTCCAGAAGTTTGTAGTGATAAATTCAGTACAATACTACTGTAGTGTGTATAGTTGTTTTATGAAAGAGGATTTTCCAGATGAATCAAATATTTATACAGTAAAGACTATAAAGACTACAGAACTGAGAATATTGTGAAATTAAATTCTGTAGCCAGAATATTTATGCCTCTACCTGATTTGAGTGATTTAATATAAAGATCACTTATGGCAGATGGGGTCTTTTTCCTTTGTGTAGTTCTATACTCATGCATAAGATGGCACATCACAACACCGAGGAGACAGAGTACTGGAACTATAGGGGGAGGAAAGCATCCTAACGAAAACATACAATAGAGAACCAGTTCTTATTTTTTTAAGGGGGAATTTTAAATTTTTTTTAATAAATAGAATATGGGGAAAAATACAAAGCATTAGAAGGAATACTAAACAGCAATCTGCCTACACAGGACTGATTATAATAATTCAAGTTTGACAGCAACATCCAATTACCTTTGCATCCCACATTGTTGTTCCACCAAATGCAGATAACAAGAAGAGCAGAATTATGGCTATCTGTACTTCAGTAACATCAACTCTAGAGTAAAAAAGAAGTAAGATTGGCCCATATCAATGATTTGTTAGGTCTAATGGACAGAGCATAATTTACATAATATTAAACTCAAGCATGTAACCTAAGATACTTATAAACAAGTACGGTACATACAGACATTCCTTACAGTAGTAATATAATGTACTAAAACATTTAGAAATAGAAATAGAACTGCCCCAGTTAATTCTGTGGTTTCACTTATGTGAATGAAACTAAAATTTGAGTGTTAACGTTTGCAGACCATAAAATTTATTTCATACTACAGTATGTTCTAGTCAAAATGGACTAATAGCAGCAAATTTTGGGGAAAAGATAGTTTTTTGATTTGTCCTGAACTTGTTTTAGATGTCAGTGTAAGCATGAATATCAAGTTTAGCTAAAAACTGTTTGTAAATGTGCATTTTAGAGTAAAACATTTATTTACAGAAATCCAAGGGGTTCAGAAGGTTTATTTACGGTAATGTATTGGGTCCAAAACCTTATTCATTCACTATTCATTCCATTAGATAACATACCAAGTTTGGTGACTTTGTGATCAGGCATGAGGATTTGTGTAACAGAAGAGAAAAACATTAAATTGTTTTTGTTGATCTCATTTCAGTACACAAAACATACAAAACTGGCAGAAACAATACGAAATCCATTTGTTAGCCTCAACTAGAGCAGAATAAATGGGAACTGTCTATATCAACATTTGCATAAATTCCACTGATACAATCAGTTTATTTTAGTTGGGGCTAAAAAAATGGATTTAAGTCATAATAGTTAAAAAATGTATTTTAAAATAAATCTTGCCTTTTTCAAGGACCTGATGATAAAGAATCAAGACAACAGAAGGGAGGCTTGCAGTATTTTTTCACTCAAACAAGATCTTAGTTTCTATGACATCACAAAAGTTTAATACAGTATGGAATTTAAAAGATACAAGTTAATCCATTTTTACTAATGAAAAACCAATTAACTAGTACCAAATTTTAAAATTGTGGCTAAATTAAAACTATAGCATACCAAGTATGACTATACACTAGCTCAAAAATGGAGTCATACTAGTCTCCTTTTCAAACAACTCCACACTCCAAAGGCAGCAAGTTTAACACAAGCCTGTTAGAATACTCAAGTCTGAAGTTCCCCTTCAGGTTTATAGATCTAAGCTTAACAAACCGCTCATTGCTCTTGACCAGTATTCCTAGCAGGCTCCAGTGTAGGCTGTCCACACAGGCGAGGGGAAGGGTTGCAAATTTTGTTGGGGTATCAGAATTATTGATGAAAAATGCTTGTGGCAAGTTAAGGTGGCTAAAAAAGAGGCCATAGATTTGCAGGTTCATGTATGCATGGGTATATCTGTTAGCTGTAAACCACTATAAAATACATTGAAGTACAATACATCTCAGCCTTTGACCAGCTGACCTACCGTATGTACCTTTCCAGGTGCTAACTATTGATGGCCCCTACTCTCCCTTTCTTAGAATGTTTTTGTATTAAAACCTGATGTGGACTGGACAGTCCTCCAAACAGAGGACACTTTCAAATAAAGAACTGTCCTCTGAGAGGCCTTCAGGAAGTAGACTATCCTCTGTAAAATACAATACATGGCCACCCTCAATCCTTTTCATCTAGCAGAAAGCAACAAAAACAGCTCATCAATAAGGTGTTTCCTCATCTTCCAGTGCTGACTATTGTGTCCTGTGAGCTCTTTGGCCATATCTACTCTCCCATGTTTGGTACCTGGCTTCAGTCTAATTATCAGTCTCAACTGAGAGTGAACACTGAATGAACAGGATTTATAAAAGAGCTGATTTTCCATCCAGCAGTTGAATCACTGAGTCAAATCTAGGTGTGACTAGCAATTTATTAAATGGGAAGTTTATCAAGAACCACACTTACCACAATACAGTAATGGAATCCAAGATTTCACAAAAACATCCCCCCCATGGAACTAAATAAATCTCAAAGATCAACCAGAGATCTAATTAAGCAAAAATGCACTTACTTGCCAAACTTTAGCATGCCTGATACATAGGTTTGCCAGTGAGCACAATAAAACAGGAACATCCCAACAAAGGAACAGAAAAACAGCCAGTCTGGATTTGTTCCAAGTCGAACTGCTATGCAGGCTCCGATACCAACAAAAACTGAAAGGTCCAACCAGTTAATGGTCACATATTCTGGCACTGGCAGCACATTATGACATTTAAAATACAAATTGAATGCAGGGCAACACACATAGCTCCACTGTCTTAGTAATTTTGATAGTTAACTGACAAAGTTCCAGTCCATATCTAAACCTCAGTTAAGGCATATCTTCAAAAATGAATAAACAAAAGTGGTATTAATTATTTATTCTTCCATTTAAAAAAATTGTACCTTCATAGTAAATCTGCTAATATGAAATCCACTTATTTGGATGTTTATTTTAAGTTTCATATAAAAATGTTTTCATGGAACTTACATAAGCATTCTGTTGTTATTTTTTAAACCTGCTAGTTACTTGTAATTAATTTAATTTCTTAATAGCAGAGGCATAAATGCATTGCACTAAGATTGAAGCTACAGTCATAGTAAAACTACAATCATACATTTAGACATGTAATTAACTTTTTAGTTATGGCAGTGTGCTTCACTAAAAGATAGAGAAGGAATCTCACATGGTTCCTTGTAGTGATATTTCATGCTCTTCTGTGGGTGTTGAGGCAACCACAAGATAAATGTGAGGAAAGTAGCTTGTTAGTTTCAAACATGGTACAAGTTCCCCTTGCATAGGACACCAGGAAGAGTGTTTGATATCATAAGTTATCAGGAGTGTCCCAATGTGCACCTGGCTTTACTGATGTGCATCAACACTTTTTGGGTGAGGTCCCAATGTACATCAGCAATCCCTAGTTGTTCCAATGTGCATGGGGAGTGCCCAATGCAAATCAGAACCAATGTGCAAGGGTCATTTCACTGGTTCCCCTAACTGAATAGATGTTGTGAAAGTGCTCAAATCTGTTTGACACAGACGTAAGTCCATTTATGTAGACCTAAGCCCCCTCCAGCCGGGGTTTTAAAGAAGGTGTTGTATTGTTTTAATTATACTGTTTTAAACTCCTCTTTGCCCATTTATTCTTTTAATATTATTAATGTTTTAATATTGAAAGTAGGTTAAATCTCTTTTAATGATGACCTTTTGCAACTTTTATGCTTTCACTGCTGACTTTTGGCATGCTTTGAAAAAAGGATTTATCTTGCATGTATTCTTTCATTGTGATTACTATCAAGATGACCGTAAGGACCTAATAATACCAATTATTCAGTTTTCCCAAGTCACTTCCCTGAGTCTCTTTTAATTATTTTGCTCAATGGATCCAACAAGGATCCAGCAAGCAGATAAATTAGTTTTAAAACCTGGCAATTCTTATCAGATCACATATCTAGTGAATAAGTGCATGTGGAATGCAGACAGATACACATCAGGGATGCTTGTATGTGATCTGCAGGGAAGTCTCTGCTCATTCCATTAGGCTTCATTGCAGAGTGCACAGAGGTCCAGTGTCAAACATATACTGATGTGCACTGTATTGCACATTGTGGCTGCCCAAGAGTGTGCCAGACATGTGCATTTAGCAGTGATTCACATACGTTGCATTGCAGAAGTATATATTACAGGGATTGTATAATGCAAGCAGACTGTAACTTGGTTAATGGTTATTTGTATTAGGGCTTCTCAAGATAGCTGATAGGGGAGGGAACCAGCAATTATCCCCCTAATGTGCAAAGGTCAGCATCATATTTATACCCACAACTGCTTCTTCTTTCCTAGAAACTTGCCAAGGACCAACAGCCAATAGTTTGGGAACCAGCACCAGTCCAGGAACCACCACTTTGAGTAACACTAACTTATACTATATTGTATCAATGTAAGATCTTGGCCAATACCTAACTGCTCTGAGCAACCTATTTCTCTAGTACTTTACTTCCTTGATAATTGCTGTCTCCACTTGTTGCCACCCACATCAACATAGTTCGCAAACATCATTCCAAACTGGACTAACAATAATTCCTAAGTGGGGTTGTAGGGTATCACTCAGGCAAATACCAATACCACTTTCAAAGTACCATATGAGGTAAAACATCTGCTCCCGTTCTCACTATGTATGCAAAAAGAAAAAAAAAAAGGGGGGGGGGGGGAGAGAGAGAGAAAGAGAGAGAGAGAGAAGTTACCTGTGGAAATGGAGTCACAGCCATGGTCAAAGAGTTCTCCCAAAGGAGAGCTGCTGTTAGTTCTTCTGGCTTGCTTCCCATCAATAGCATCCAGTGACTGGTACATAAAGAGTCCTAATGCACACGAGAGGAACACCCAAGGAGGAGCCTGAAACAAACATACAAAAATAATCCATTCTGGCATGATTAGCCAACTGTGGTCCCATATGGATTAAGTCACAGTTTGCCTGGGAGGTCTGCTATCCTGAATTGTCCTTTTGTATTTGGTGACACCAGCTCTCATTGGATAACTTCTCCTCACTCCCCCAAAAGCCCACAGACTGTCATTTCAGTGACACAGTCCCCCTCTGCTCACACAACATTATTTGCTAGCCTTGCACTTTGCATACCAGATATGAATCACAGTTCAGGCAGACCAAGAAAAGTGAACCAAAAAATATCAGGCATTGCACAAATCAACACTTATGTACTATCCAGGTAACAGCTTAGCCCCTTTGACTTTCCCAGTTGGTTATATAACATTTGTAGTTTTTAATAAACTTCAATCCAGAAGTATCCATTTAGACTTCACTCAGAAGTTTTCTTCCTCTCTCTACATTTTTGCATTTAACTTGTTGTTTTTGTGTGCCTTTAGGTCATTTCCAACATATGGAAACCTGAAGGCAAATCTATCAGGGAGGGTTTCTTGGCAAGACTTGTTCAGAGGGAGTTTACTATTGCCTTCCCCTGAGGCTGAGAGACTGTGACTTGCCCAAGGTCACCCAGTGGGTTTCCATGGCTAAGCCGGGATTCAAACTCTGGTCTCCAGAGTCCTAGGCCAATGCTCAAATCACTATGCCACACTGGCTCTCAGTGCATTTAACTAGCATACAAATAAACCTTCATCTTTAATCCACAATGTTTCTGAGGAACCATATTCATATTCTATTCTTAAATGTACAAGTGTAAAAATAGTTACAAAACTGCCTGGAAATTGAATCTTTGTCTTATTAGAAACAACAAAATGTAATCTCCACACAATAATGCAAGGGAAATATTCACATCTTCCAAGGCCCAATGGACACCTCTCCGCACTTGAACCCACTGTCCCTACAAGCAGACCCCTTCATCTGAAGGGGGGAAAAACTTTTTTAGTAGAGGCACCATTGGTTGTGGATCACTTGACCTACAAATTATCACTTATAGTGATATCTTTTCATCTTCAGACAGACCTTTGTTGTTTGCAGCTTGTAGCATTTTGATACAATACATCTGTTGTTTTTTTAAAGCTGATATTGATTATGTTCATTTGATTAGTTCACGTTTAGCCATCTGTAGTTACTGTAGACCTTCCATATATTTGTGATTTTGTGCTGGTATGATTTATTTTGTTAGATTGTTAAAATTTCATTATTTGTTTAGTATGTCTGTTGAATTAACTGTACGTACAAGAGAGAAATTATCAGGAAATAATCAAGATTTAATCAATATAAATACTGTAAATGAATTTAAATAAATCTTGCACAGTTCCTGAAAGAAAGACATATCCTAACAGTTTTATACTCCTGTTCTCTATTTAAAGGATGGGGGACTTTCCTTCAGACTAAAGGCTGGATTAAATTGCAGATAAGTTCTTTTGGTAGGGAGAGATGAATGTTGGTGGTGAGCAGAACCAAAACCACCAGTTCATTTTAACATAAAGCTTTTATTACTGGTACCTACCCCTTAGGAGAAACATTTTGAATTTTCATAAAGGGAGAAAATCTGCACAGTAGCTGGGAAAGTACCCAGTGATCATATAATGAGGAAGGGAGTGAGGCCCTATGGGGAATCCCCCAGAAACCTTGATTTTCTCCAGGGATCGAAGTGTCCCGGGCTGCAGTACTTTAATCTTTGATACATGAATTGTTGTTATGTGCCTTCAGGTTCACTTTGATTTATGGTAACTCTAGAATAGGTTTTTGTTTTGTTTTTTGGCATCATGGCCAAAGCCAAAAGGTGATCACCAATAGCTACTCTTTAGCCTGAAGAGAAATGACCAGTGGGATGCCACAGGGTCTATCCTGGGCCCAGTGTTATTCAACATCTTCATCAATGACTTGGATGAAGGAATAGAGGGCATACTTATCAAATTTGCAGATGATACCAAAGTAGGAGGGGTAGCTAATACCACAGAGGACAGGATCAAAATTCAAAATGACTTTAATAGATAAGAAAACTAGACCAAACCTTAAAAAAATGAATTTTAGCAGAGAGAAATGGGCAGTAAAAATGAAATGCACAGATATAGGACACCTGGCTTGACAACAGTATGTGAAAGGGATCTAGGAGTCTTAGTAGACCACAAGTTGAACATGAGTCAACATTGTGATGCAGAACCTAAAAAAGCCAATGTGATTTTAGGTTGCATCAATGGATGTATAGTGTCTAGATCGAGGGAAGTAATAGTACTACCCTATTCTGTTTTGGTCAGGCCTCACCTAGAATACTATGTCCAGTTCTGGGCACCATAGTTCAAAAAGGATGTTGAAAAGCTGGAGCTTGCCAGAGGAGGTTGACCAAAAAGGTGAAGGGTCTGGAAATCATGCCTTGTGAGAAGAGACGTAGGGAGCTGGGTATGTTTTATCGGGAGAAGAGAAGATTAAGAAGTGATATAATAGACTTCTTTAAATATATGAAGGGATGTCATATTGAGGCTGGAGCAAACTTGTTTTCCAGGGAATAGGACCCAGAACAATGGATGCAAACTACAGAAAAAAAGAATCCACCTAAACATTAGGAGAAACTTCCTGACAGTGAGAGCTGTTTGACAGTGGAACACAGTGCTTCGGAGAGTGGTGGAGTCTCCTTTGGAGGTTTTTAAACAGAGGTTGGATGGGCATCTGTCACAGGGAGTGCTTTGACTGTGTACTCTTGCATGTCAGGGGGTTGGACATGATGGCCCTTGTGGTCTCTTTCAATTTTATGATTCTTTGATTTATTCAGGAGACATTTGACTTGAACAAGATTCCCCAATAAGTTTCCACAGCTGTGTGGTGATTCAAACTCTGGCCTCCTGGAGTCCAGCACTCAAACCACTACACCATGCTAGGCCTTGACACATGAACATAGAAAAGCAATCCATCCATCCATATGAATACCAAAAAACAATCCATCATTTTTCTCATCCGTCACATTATCACTCCTACTCAGACAGAGACTCTATACTGGAAACAGAGTAGCAAAGCAACTACAGAACACCGAGGAAGTACACAAGGGAACTGGATTTCAGTGGGAAACACTTGCTATCTAAATTGCACCTTTATGGTAAGTTAAAAAATTAACCAAAGGTTCCTACCAACTGCTAGCTCACTATCTGTAGATCTTAGACAAATTCTTAGCAGCACGCTATAATTAAGTAGGACTGAGCCAGAAACCAGGCGGTTTTACAATGTGAGCTAGGAGGAAAAGAATCCAGGTGCCAGTTTTTCCAGACATGAAAATGTTATTCTGAATTGGGAAGGGCACTGTGACACTGTTGCCTGAATTCTACCCACAATCACCCTTTTCTAAGCTATCTTTGCAGAATTGTTAATCAAATCTTGAAAATACAATTTACCTTCAGCCATTGGTCATGCTGTGTGGAGAGATTCTGGGAATTTTAGTCCTCAGAAGCAAGTTCTCCATATCTCCTTCCAGCATAAATGCATGCACCATTATCACAGTTCCTTGATGACACTCTATACTCTTCCCCTTGCATCTTTTAAATTCTTCATTATCCCCAAATAATTGAGCCTATAAGACACTGTGGGTCCAATCCCAGAAGACAGGAAGAGTATAAATTAAATAAATTAATGTAACATAAGGAACTTGATACCTCTTCAGAGTTTCTAATTGAGCCATAACTTGCTTTTCAAGCGAAGCTGTTCCATGTCAAGTCAGCTCACTGGCTCAACTAGCTTTGTGCTTTCATAATGATTGCATCCCTAAAAGGGCTTCAGACTGAAGTCTCAGGTTTGATGCCAGGGACTGAACCCAGGACCTTTTGCATGCAAAGCAGGAGCTATTCCACTAAGCAATGGCCCTGACTATTTATTGTCTAACTACCAACAGGACATGAACAACTGATCTGCATGAACTGACTTCATCTCCATCCCATGACAGCTTAAATCATATTTAAAAAGTGCCCAGAAACACCAGCTGGTCCAAAGAGCTGCAACTAGGCTGTTAACTGGAGCTGTCTACAGGGAACATACAATTCCTTTGTGGCAACAGCTCCATTGGCTGCCAGTCTGTTTCTGGATGTTACCCATGCTGCTCCATATAAATTTTGGTATAAATTATAGCCGTTAATGACCCCTAGATGAACTCTAGTAGCTTGCCCTCCATTGCCAGCAAGGCATGAGGACATGTACACACACCCCTGATGGGCACTCACATTATCATTCTAGATAGTCTAGGAAGTCGCAAATGGGATTATCATATGGCCAGGAAGAATAAATGTTTGCCTTCCCTGAGGCCCTGGCCCCCTCCTTGAGTCTGTTGTCCGAGCAGCAGACAGGGACATCCAGGTGAAAAGAAAGTAATTAAACACCTTTGTTCTCACCATCAAGCACCTTTGCCAGAAGCAAGATTTTGCCTATAAATATCACCAGATTTGCCTGTTCACTGGGCCAGTCTGGATTTCAGGGGGAAGCTCTGTCCCCTTGAACCCTGACCTGGCTCCTGGCCAGTCATTCAATGGCTGAGCCTCATGCCATCCTCACCATATTCCATTTGGATTCCTGGAGGGAGTCTACATTCTGGTACGTATCACCCCAGTGATGCCTAAAATCCTATTCCATGCTAACCCCTGTTTTTCCTGAGCCTTGAATGCATGTGTATGTGTGCGCATTGAGTGTGTTTCCCCTAGTTCAATAAATTAGACATCTAGTTATTAAAATCTGTCTCAGCTCTATTTATTGGAACACCCTGGTCTCTTGGTATAAATATCGAGAGAGTGATTTTGCAAGGGCCGTCGTGGCAGGTCCTCCTCTTGCAAGATTTGGGCTAATAACAATAATAATAAAATTCCCCTAATCAGACCCTTGGCTACACTGGGCACAATTTAAAGTGCTGGTTTTGACCTAGAAAGCCCTATATGGCTTGGGTCCAGGCTATTTGAAGGACCATATCTCCCAGAGCACTGAGATCATAGAGAGAGTCCCTTCTATCTGTCCCACCACCCTCTCAGGCGTGTTTGATGGGAACAAGAGAGAAGACCTTCTCAGTGGCTATTCCCAAGCTTTGGAACTCCCTCCCTAGAGAGGCCAGGATGGCACCATCCCTGCTGTCCTTCCAGCAGCAGATAAAGACTTTCTTGTGCTGGTAAGTGTTTGCAAACTGATAAGGACTGAGTTTTTAATGTTGTTCAACATAAATTTTAATGGATTGTATTTTAACATGTTATATTTTAATTTATAGCTGTTTTAACTGTTAAAATTGTTTAATTGTTTTTTAAATTTTATATTTATATATGTTAATACTGTTGTACTGTTTTGAAATTGTTTTGTTTTATACTTGTTCACTGGCTTGAGTCCCTATATTGGGAGAAAGGTGGGATATAAGAAAATAATAATAATAATAATAATAATAATGGCAGTGGCAGAAGAAATAGGGCAGATGAGGACAAAAGGCAGCAAGATTTTTCCCTCTGGTTCAAGATCACTAAACATTGGGTTGCTTAAAGCAGGATCACAGTTAAAGATAAAAATCTGCTGCACAGCTTCTATTGGCTTAAGCTTCTTAAGCTCAGAGCAGGCCACTCCAAGGCTGAGCACTTCTTGCAAACATGCTGCTGTTGAGACACACCCTTATATCATTATTAAGGATCACTTCAGATATGGGAGCTGACTGCCAGCTAGCAGGCAGAAGAAAAGAAGGAAATGTTGGAAAGTTCTCAAGCACTGATGCTGTTATAAGAATTTTTGCTGCTGAATGTCAGCGTGCATAAAGGAAACATATATGCAAGTAACCAAGCTTCCCAATTTACAATTGAAAAAGACAGGTACTGTGGATAGGGAAATAAACTCTCCATATCCCAGTGACTTTCAGGTTGGACAAGTGCAATGCAGTTTCCCAGCTGCCATAGCTAAGGCTACCAAAGGGTGTACTAGTTATTCCATTGTGCTCAAATCCACCTCTGACTTGCTGAGGTTCTTCCCCCCCCCCCCACAATCTCTTTTCCGTTTGTGTTATGCATTTTATAACATAAGCCTGTGGGCAGGGACAGTTTCATATTTCTGCCAGGGGGTGAGGAAAGAAGCAGGATAAAAATGTCCCAAAGCATATGAAATAATGATGCCTTTAAAGATAGTCTGGAGACTAGCTGGTAAAAAATGCAGCTGTCTGTGTATTGGTGAGGGCTAAACAATCAGAATGTGGGGTACATATGTTATACCGCTTTTTTGTGTGTTTCATGGCCCAGTGTAAACAGTGGGTTCTTGAAAGCCTTCAGCAGTGGGGCACCAGTTATCTGAAGGCCTGCTGTCACCTGTATCAGTCTGCATACATCAGGAGATTGGCCCAGCTCATGTTCGCACTTGTGTTATCAGATGGCTGCAATAAAGATTTTTTAAGCTAGACCTGTGGAATTCTTTTCCTGTATCATTGTTTATTTGATTTTAGTGTTCTTACTGAACTAAAAGCTGTTTTGATTTGCATTATTGTCATTTCTTCTTTTTGTAATCAATTGGTTTTCATATTTTTAAAGTTGTATTGATTTTATGTTGTGAATCAATCTATTTACCTATGTTGGAAGCTGAATTGGGAAGATTTTTTGATCCTTAAAAGTAGCCTTTAAATATTTTAAACAAATACTGTAGAGTGGTTTTAAAAATTCACAAACACACATTCACTTTGCAGTAAGCCAAGAGTATTTTTGGAACTGTTGCAAATGACAACATTTTTAGAAACCCGCAAGATATAAAAAAGATAGCAGAGCTAGATGGGGAATTAATGAAGTGAGACCATGAAAAGAGAAAAGTGCAACCCAGAGAGGGAAAGAGGGTTGAGCTGGCATTGCTTCACAGAACATGCTTACAAATTCCAGAAATATGAGAGGAAATAGTTCTTTAAAAAGACACTAATAAGAGTTGGCCAACCCAGCTGTAAGAGTGTGAAGTAACAATACAAATATATGTGGCAGTAAATTATCACTTCCCTACAACGGCTTGCAATATTTGCTTAGAAAAGCAGAGAATGCAAGTGAAAGTAACCAGCCCCAACCCCCAATACAAAGCTAACCTGCTGGAAGAACTTCTCAGTCACATAAATTTAATGTTAAAGCACAGCCCAGCCAATAT
Source organism: Sceloporus undulatus (assembly GCF_019175285.1). Lineage (NCBI taxonomy): Eukaryota > Metazoa > Chordata > Lepidosauria > Squamata > Phrynosomatidae > Sceloporus > Sceloporus undulatus. The sequence continues at coordinate 27,180,731 of NC_056526.1, read as the reverse complement.
GAAGGCCTTTTAAGTAAGCACACATTTAATACTGAAATCAATGGAAAATCTTGCATGCCCTTGTATTATTTCTAAGTAAATCTTGCTTCCAAACTCAAGGTAACTACATATGTCCTATTTCAACTCAGTATGGTTTGCTTTCAGTTGCTATGTATCATTGTAAAAGCTGGACAGTGAAGAAAGCTGGCAGGATGAAAATAAATGCTTTCAAAATGTGGGGCTGGAGAAGAGTTGTATAGATACCAGAGAAATCAATGGATCTTAGAGCAAATCAAGCCTGAACTCTCACTAGAAGCAAAGGTGATTAAACTGAGGCTGTCGTATTTTGGACATATTACGAGATGATGAACCTCACTGGAAATGATGATAATGCTATGTGGGAAACAGTCAGAAAAACAGAGAGACTATGGCCCAGTACAGACTGGCAGAAAGCGCCGGCCTGGGGCCTATTTTAGGGCTTGGGACAGCGGAGTGTCCACACGAACCCAAGCCCTACTGCATCATAATGGCTTGGCCCCATCCACACAGGGGCCGCCATGATGTGCAGTGTCCAAATGGCGCCGTGCCACATGGACATCGCAGCACATGTGAGGCCACCAATGGTACCCCATGAGCAGGTTCTAAGAAGAACCCACCATGAGCGGGTTCTTTTTAGGGCTCCTGGAGGCCGTGTCGTTTGGTTGCTGCAGCCTCCATTGGGGGCAAAAAGCGTGGTGTCTCACCGTCCCTTTCTCCCCATCTGTATCCTCCCCTATGTTATTGATGGATTGATTAAACCAAGGATACTATGGTCCTGAGTTTGCAAGAACTAAGCAGGGCAATTGATGACCAGGGAGCTTGGAGGTCACTCATTTGTAGGGTCACCATAAGTCAAACTCAGCTTGATGGCAAACACCTTGCATGCTTCTGAGCAGACATGCTTAGGATTACATTCCACATGCACAGTGATAGCAGACATCCGCTCATGTAAAATCAACCCAGTTTTCTGTGGCATTTGAAAATCTGCTCTGGAAGGTTTCTGTGGCTCTTTCAAGCAAATTTTCAGGTAGAGAGAGAGGTCATGAAGTGGTGAACAACCACTGTTGAGTACTATCAATGGACTATGGTGGAATGTAGAATCATAGAAGAGACCCCAAGGACCATCCAGTTCAATGCCCTAGAATGCAGAAAATACATAATCACAGCACTTCCAGCAGATGGCCATACAGCCTCTGTTTAAAAATCTCCAAAGAAGGAGACTCCACCACTCTGAGGCAGCATGTCAAACAATTGTTAGTATCAGGAAGTTGTTTCTAATGTTGAGATGGAATCTCTTTTCCTGTAGCTTGAATCCATTGCTCCAGGTTTTAGTCCATGCAGCAGCAGAAAACAAGCTTGCTCCATCCTTAGTAAGACATCCCTTCAAATATTTAAACAGGGATAAAATGTCACTTCCTTAACCTTATCTTCCCCAGGCTAAACGTAAACAGCTCCCTAAGCCACTCCTCATAGGCATGGTTTCCTGTCTTTTCACAGTTTTGGTCACCCTCCTCTGGACATGCTCCATCTTGTCAACATCCTTCTTGAATTTTAGTGCCTGAAACAGAGCACTATATTCCAGGTGAGGTCTGACCAAAGCTGAATAGAGTGGTACTATTATTTCCCTCAATCTAGACACTATACTCCTATTGATTCAGTCTAGAATTGCATTGGCTTTCTTCGCTGCCACATCACATTGCTGATTCATGTTCAGCTTGTGGTCCACTAAGATGCCTAAATTCATTTCACATGTACTGTTGTCAAGCCAGCTGTTACCCATACCATAACTGCATTTTTCCTTGTAGTATTGTATATCTCAAACTTCATGGCACAGCAATCTTTTAATCTTTATGAGTGGAAGAATAAAGGATTCTTAATTTAAAGGGCACATTTCCATAGCACTTTGGTCAATCAGAAAGAAAGGGGGGATACATATGGGGAAAAAAGAGTGCCAAGATGCCGCCCCTTTCTGCCCCACACGGAGGCCGCAGCAACCAAATGGCATGGCCTCCAGGAACCCTAAAAAGAACCCCCTCCCGCCATTGGCGTCCTTGCACGCAACAATGACGTCCACCGGGCGCCACACAATTTGGATGCAGAGCCACACGTACGTCATCATGGCGGCCCACATGTGGATGGGGGCAAGCCATAATGGCATGGTGGGGCTCAGGAGCGTGCGGACGCTCTGCTCTCTCGAGTCCTAAAATTAGCCTCAGGCCAACGCTTTGCGCCAGTCTGTATCAGGCCAAAGTCCACAGTTTTGTGACCTAGGTCAGTGTGAAAATTTGAGTACAAAGATGTCTGGTGTTAAACTGGCAAGTAAATGCCCTTTTATTCAAGCAGGCCTTGGACTTGGTATAAAAATGAGATTTTTAATCCAATCAAGTGTTGTTTCTTTAAAAAAAATGTTTACAATTTCTTTTCCAATTCTTTGTTTCTAATTTCTCTTAAAGCTCTTTATTTTATTTTAATTACAGTTGTCCCTCCACATTCATCGGGGTTAGGGCACAGAACCCCCATGAATGTGGAAAAACTGCAAATAACAAAGACACTATGTTTTTATCTGAGATAACACCTCTCTAGGAATCTCTAGGTCCTCCAGTGCAACTCTGTAGTCAATATCAGACATTGATCATAGAATTGCACTGGAGGAGCTACAAATTCCTAATGAAGTGTTCTGTCTAGATATCTCTATGTCCTTCAGTGCACCTTTTGGTTAAAGTTGACCACGGAGTTGCACTGGAGGACATAGAGATTCCTAGAGTGTACATATTAATAAAATCCATGAATCCACAAAAGTAAAAGCTGCAAATGTGGAAGGATGAGTGTACTTACACTTCCAGAAAGGGAGAATAACAGAGGCCTGTGTTTTCATGGTCTAGAGTTTATATGGAAGCTTCTGACACAATAAATCTACTAATCTTTTAGGGGTACTGTAAGACTGCTGTTTCATACATAATCTTGTATTCCTTAAAGTTACAATTAAAACAGATATGTCTTATTAAGGGGATATTCTAGACCAGGGGTAGGCAACCTGCGGCCCGCGGGCCGGATGCAGCCCGGCAAAGCCTTGGGACCGGCCCCAGCCCGGTCCTGCCGACGATTGCCATCGGGGCCTTTGGCCTCTTGCGCGCAGGGGCAATTGTCTATAGATGCCTCAGAAACATGCATTTATATTAAAAAATTTTTAAAAAATCAGCAAATTTTTTTGCATGTCCTCCACTTTTTTAAAAAAGTGTCCACCATTTGAAAATGTTGTCCTACATTTGTCCCGGTTTATTTATTTATTTAAATTTTTAAAAATTATTTAATTATTTATTTTTTTGGCTTCGGCCCCCAAGTTGTCTGAGGGACAGCAACCCGGCCCCTGGCTCAAAATGGTGGCCTACCCCTGTTCTAGAGCATTCTAAACAGTGCCACTTCATCATGCAGTATTATAGTCATATAAACTTTGAGTGTACCACCTGCAAAGCAAGCCTCTATCCCCCACAGATTCAGTCATTAGATTTGCATAACTTTTTAAATGCAGTGTGAAGATTTCTTTTTTAAACTGGGCTGCACTGTAAAGGAGATGGTGCCGAAAACTGAGGAAGGGGTATTGAGCTTCCCAGAGTCTGGGAAACAGGAGTGAGAAGGCAAAATTAGCCTCTGTATAACAACTCTATTACAGTGGCAATAGATTTATTAATCCAGCCAGGATTTTTTTTAAAGGAAACTACACCTCAAAGTGGTACAGAGACAAGAACAAGGAGTTCTAATACCCGACACTTACAATTAGCAGCAGTTCCCTGCCAATGCAGTTCTAAGAGACACGCATCAACTGGAATATCAGCAAAAACACTCCACCCACACTCATCACTGAATACAAAGAGTGCTAGCAAACTTTACATGGAAGGGTTGGGCTTTGGCAAAGCATGCTGCAAGGATCCCAGAACTATTTTTAATGTGCAAGGGGAGCTCAAGACTGGCAGATATGCCATTATGAATACTAACAGGTTTTTTTAAATAAAGTAATTGATGATGAAGATAATGACAACTGGCATTCTGTACTGCGGGTACAGATCTATAACTACTCTGTATTCAATAACACTACAGTATATATTCACAATTGTGGCACTATTGCCATAATCATAAATGCCCTCTCCCCAACCCACATTAACAGACTGCAGCTGCACCAAGTGATGCAGATCTATTCATCAGTCAATAAGGGTGCAGCAGGATGATGTTTCCAGCCTGCTCCCACCAGTGAGTGAGGCTGCAATAGCCAAGAGAAGGACTCCTGTTGCAATCCCTTGATGCAACCTTGCTCAGTGGTAGAAGGCACCTGTAAACATCATCTTCCTGTGCCTCAATCACCAGTTGAACAGGCCTCCATCACTCAATGTGACTACTGGCTGCAAAGGTGGGATTGGAAGGTTGGACCAGGAGTAGGGTTGCCATAAGTCAGGACCTCCAAACCGGGACAAATGTAGGACAAGAATAGGACAACATTTTCAAATGTAGGACAACATTTCTAAAAATGGAGGACACGCAAAAAATGGTGATTTAAAAAAAATGTTAATCTAAATGCATGTTTCTTAGGCATGATCAAAATGGAGGACATTTTGACATTATTCCTGGACAGATGTCAGGAATGTAATTCCCTTTCTGGCCACACACACACATCAATTCTAAAACACACACACACATAGCACATTTACACTATCATTTTCTCTTTCTTGCTTGCTTCTGTTAGATTTTTAACACTTTTGCCTAATGAAGATGTCAGTGGAGCTTTGAAAGCTTGCATGATATATTTTGTGCATTTTGGTTGGTACTATACAGGTATCACTGCATAGTAGATTTTGGCTGTTACTGCACTTGTGTGTCCAATTTGTTAGCATAGAATATTTTAATATGTGTGAACATTCTTGACAAGTGTAATCCTGAAAGGTAGACCATTATGTGAAGAATCATAATGACAATACTAGAAGTTCCAAAAGGTTGGAATTAACAAATAGAGTATGGGCAAGTCCTACTCTCCACTCTCTCAGCCTCAAGGATAGATGATAGGTCAGGCAGCAAACCTCTTCAGAATACAATCTTGCCAAGAAACCCCAGGATAAATTTGCCTTATTATGGTCTCAAAGTGCTTTTCAGTTCTAAGTCTCTGGTGCCACAGCCATTCTGCAAACTACAATTCCCACATCCAGACAGGGCTGCCATAGGTCAGAAAGGAGTTGAAGGCACACAATAGCTACAACAAAAACAACAGAAGAGGAGGAAAGAAAAGAAGAAGGAGGGAAGAAGAGGGGGCTGGCTTGGTGGCTAGAGAATTGGAGGAGCCAGAATGGCCCTGCAAACCCAGTGGGAGACCTTGGGCAAGTCACACTCTCTCAGCCTCTTAGGAGAAAGTAAAGGCAATCCTCTCCTCCTTTGAAGAAACTATGCCAAGGGAACTCTACACAATTACAACAGAAGAGGAGGAAGAGGGGAAGAGGAGGAAATAATAAGAATAACTTTATTATGGCCATTTGGCCAGCACAATGACAAAATTCAAATTTAAAACACATGATAGGTTCATGTAGAGGCAGATTTGAAAGTATAAACAAATGACAGTCTGCAGGATCAGGCAAAGACACAACAACCCTTGGGTCCTCCAGGGAAAAGAGGAGGAAAGAAAAGAAGAAGGGGGAAGAAAAGGAGGAGGAGGAAGAAGAGGAGGCTGCCTTAGATGGAGGAGAGAGACGCCTGGGGCTTTTTCTCCCTCCTCCTTCCCCCCTTCCTCCTCTCTCCCAGAAGCCATAGCCACCTGCAGAGCAGAGAGGAGCCCCAAAGGAAAGGAAAAAAAAACAACAGACTTTAAAGGGAGTCCCTTGTGCCTGCCTTTTGCCTTGGTGCTCAGCAGCCCTTGGGGACGGAGGCTGGGGGACAAAGGAGGCTGCCAGACCAGGAAGCCCCTGCCATGCTCCTTCTCCTTCTCCCTGGAGGCAGACATCTTGGCTGAAGAGGAGGAGGAGGCGTGACTAAGGGGGTCACATGCGGAGAAGGAGCCAATCCTGCCTTCTTCCAGGCAAGCAGAGCTTGTCAGTCAAAAGTCTTGACTGGAGATTGACAAAATCTGGCCTGGAGTCAGCAGGAACCCGGGAATGAATGGGCAAAACGGGCGGGAAACGGTTTAAACACTCCAATCCGTGAATTTCACGGGGGCAGCCGGGTTATGGCAAGCCTAACCAGGAGACATTACATTGTTATACATTCGTAACTAAGTAGACAAGTCAGTAAACTGGCAAATAATAATAAGTAACAGTGGTCATAGTAATACTGTACCAGTTAACCACAATGAACACAGTAATAGAACAATACACAAAATATTCAGGGGTAGCTGTGCCAGCCATATAGCAAATCCAGTAACATAAAAATTCCACCAAACAGTGATACCTTTATTGGACCAACCAAAATACACAACATGCATGTTGCAAGCTTTCAAAGATCCACTGGCTTCATCATCAGGCAACCATACGGGGGGGGGGGGGAATTGAAAATGTTAGTCACATGCCTGCATTTTGCTGTTTTTGTTCCCAGTTCAGATGGCATGCAAGAGTATTTCTTACAGGTTGGCACTTCCTCCTCCTGGCCATGGGCATACTGGGAGATTCACAAAGTCCAGGAAAGCTTGCAACATGTATATTGTGCATTTTGCTTGGCCTCAAAAAGGTATCACTGTTTGGTGAATTTTTTATGTTATTGGAGAACAATACATGAAATATTAAAAAACTGATGAAGGCATCATCAGAGAGATCCATTGGTGTATCTCTCTCTCTCTCTCTCTATATATATATATATATATATGATATTTTCCAAGCCATGAATGCTTGAATCCATGGATATAGAGGGCCAACTGTACTGTGTTAAACTGACCTTACAGTCATATCTTATAGCCATCTTTGCATTCATTATGTTATAAGGATGGCTTTACAACCATCTTTTCATTCAACATTTTCCCCCTTTGCTTGAGATCATAATATTATGCCTTCATCAGTTTTTTAATATTTCATGTATTGTTTTTTGTGGGTTTTTCAGGCTATGTGGCCATGTTCTAGCAGAGTTTGTTCCTGACGTTTCTCCAGCATCTGTGGCTGGCATCTTCAGAGAATGTTTGCCTGGAAAGGACTTGGCTATATATATTGTGTGACCTGGAAAGGCAGGAGTGATTTGCATGTATATTGTTTGTTGCTAATGGCAGGCCTCAGGGTGTGAGGGCCTGCACAAGAGGATTAGTGTCTGCTTGATAGTGCTCATTGTCTGCTGGGAGATTTCTCATTTGCATTTGTTGAGCCTTTATCTTGCTGTCTTTCAGGACTGGTAGCCAAACCTTGTTTACTTTAAGGGTTTCCTCTTTTCTGTTGAAATTGTCCAGGTGTTTGTGGATTTCAATGGCTTTCCTGTGCATCCTGACATGGTAGTGGTTGGCATGGTCCAGAACTTCAGTGTTTTCAAACAGTATTTTATGCCCAGGATGGTTTGTGGCATGTTCAGCTACTGCTGCTTTTTCTGGCTGACTCAGTCTGCAGTGTCTCTCGTGTTCCTTGATTCTTGTTTGCACACAAGTAGACATTAATCCTCTTGTGCAGGCCCTCAGACCCTGAGGCCTGCCATTAGCAACAAACAATATACATGCAAATCACTCCTGCCTTTCCAGGTCACACAATATATACAGTATACCCAAGTCCTTTCCAGGCAAACATTCTCTGAAAATGCCAGCCACAGATGCTGGCGAAACGTCAGGAAGAAACTCTGGTAGAACATGGCCACATAGCCTGAAAAACCCACAAAAATCTATGGATGCCAGCCATGAAAGCCTTCGATTTCATGTATTGTTCTCCAATAACATAAAAAATCCACCAAACAGTTATATATATATGTGTGTGTGTGTGTGTGTGTGTGTGTGTGTGTGTGTATATATATATATATATATATATATATATATATATATATATCATGGGTCACCTATCGCCAACACCTACAACTCCTTGAACGCTTTCATCAGCGCTGTTTACGCACAATTCTAAATATACACTGGACTGACTATGTGACAAATGTTGCTGTCCTTGAGCAAGCAGGGATCACCAGCATTGAGGCCATGCTACTGAGGACGCACACGTTTCTAGCATGAAGGACCATTGCCTCCCCAAAATGGTATTCTACAGTGAACTCACCATGGGTCAGCGTAAGAGGGGCGCCCCAAAGAAGAGATACAAGGACTCCCTGAAACAACATCTCAGGCTTGGCCAATTTGATCACCAACAATGGTCTGCCCTGGCCTCACATCAGGAGGCATGGAGGCACACTTTCCACGATGCTGCAGCCTCTTTTGAAAGCTCATGCCAAACAAACCTCGAAGAGAAACAACAACGCAGAAAGAACCACAACCCGGAAACATCACCCAAGGAGACTTTCTGCTGTGCTTTCTGCAACTGGACCTGTTTGTCCCAGATTGGCCTTTTTAGTCACCAATGCGCTTGTACAAAGCGCGGGATGAGTCCTTCCTAAATCTTCGTTCGTGAAGCAAAGCCAGAGAGAGAGACAGTAGCTCCCCCTTATCTTTTGTACAGTTTTTGCCCTCCACATTTGCGGTTTTCACTTCTGTGGATTTAATTATTTGTGGATTTTATTAATATCTTTTCTACAGAAATCTCTAGGTCTTCTGGCATGAATCTATGGTCCACCTTTACCAGATGTTGCATTGGAGGACCTAGAGATTCCTAGAGAGAACCCTTCTCTAGGCATTTGTATGTCCTCCAACACAATTCTATGGTGCGTTTCTAGTGAATGTAGACAACAGAGTTTTGCAGGAGTACCTAGAGATTCCTAGGCAGGTGTTCTCTCAGGTTAAAAATATGAATGTTTTTATTTGTGGTTTGCTGACTTTTCACTGGGGTCCTGTGCCCCTAACCCCAGTGAATGTGGAAGGCCCACTGTACATTTAGTATATTTCTGACTGATCATGCAGGGGACTACCCAAAGCCGGATCATCCCAGGCTGCTGCCACACTTTGGAATTTATGCTTTTTCTGAATATTTTCAAGCCGTGGATGCTTGAATCCATGGATAAAAAAATCCGTGGCTAAGGAGGGCTGTACTTCATATACTCAGCACTCTCAGAAAATAAAGCAGACTGACACCACTTCAACTGCCTTGACTCAATGCTATGGAATTCTGGGGGTTGTAGTTTGGTGAGGCACCAGAACTCTCTGATAAGGAAGGTTGAAAATGTCATAAAGCTTCATATACTAGAATTCCATAACATTGTGTCATGGCAGTTCAAGCGGTGTCAATGTGCTTTATTTCTGCAGTGTGGCAGCAGCCTCAGAGACAAATGAATGGCTGAGAGTGCTGAGTATATAGAGCCCAGCCCTCCTTATCCACTGATTTTTTATCCACAGACTCAAGCATCAGGATTGAAAATATTCAGAAAAAGCATAAATTCCAAATTGCAAACCTTGATTTTCCATTTTATATAAGAGACACCATTTTGTTATGCCATTGGATTGAATGGTACTTGAGCATCCATGGATCTTGTTATCCACGGGGTCCTGAAACTAATCATCAGTGGATAACAAGGGCCCACTATATGCCTCTCCCATGGGAATAATAATAATAATAATAATAATAATAATAATAATAATAATAATACTTTTATTTATATCCCACTTTTTGTGAAAACAATACTCTTGAGGAGATCCCACAACAGAGCAACATCTCTGTATACATGCATCCCTTCTCATATTCACATGCTACGTAAAAACAACAACACCAACTCTAGACCAGGGGCTTGTGACCATGTTGGATACCAGTTCCCATAATCCCTGACCATTGGACATGCTGGCCAGGAATAATGGGAGTTGAGGTCCAGCAACATCTTGAGGGCTATATTCCCTTCCCTTGGAAAAAAAATTCTTAACCTAGCTTTTAAACACACTGACTGCAATCCTGGGCATGGTTAGTGGCAATGTATCTATCTGGATGCAAAGAAGAATCTTGCTTTGAATGTCTGGAGACAGATGACAAATCGGGTTTCCCACCCCATGCCCAAGAAACTGAAAGCAGTTTGAAACTGACAGTGGTTGTCTAGGGTCCTTCTGACTTCCACTTCCCATTTGACAGAGGTTGTAAATTGGTGTAGTGTTGTGGATTTCATTTTTTTAAAGGCCTGCCAAACCTGTTGGACTAGAGGCATCAGGGCCAGGAAAGCCCAGGGTCAGCCCTGCAGAAGGCTCTAGGCCTCTCAGAGACAACAACAGCCAAGGCTGGGAGATTCAGGGGGCCAGCCAGGCAGCGAGTTCAAGGGGGCATCCACACTGGAGAAATAACCCGGCTTGGCACTGCTTGAACTATCCTGGTTGAAGGCTATGGAATTCTGGGAGTTGGAGTTTGTTGTGGGGTCAAGACTCAAACTCCCAGAATTCCATAGCCTTCAACCAGAAAGTTAAAGTGGTGCCAAGCCGGGTTATTTCTCCAGTGTGGAAGGGCGTTCTCATGGCCCAGCTGGGAACCTAAAACCTCGTCTGCAGAGTCTCAACCCAACGCCCCAAAGGTCCTGGGTGCAAAAGAGGCAGAGCTCCAAAACACACTGCAGAGCCAGCCAACAGGTTAAAGCGGTGCCAAACCGGGTTCTCTCTGCAGTGTGGCTGCAGCCTAAGAGCCGGGAAGGAGTGGAAGGCCTTACCTGCTCGGTGGCGCTGGGGCAGTAGGCGAGGAGGGCCAGGCTGGGGAGGAGGTTGAGGGCCAGGCCGCCCAGGGTGAGGGCGTTGGGGGCCAGCCAGGCCGGGGTCCGCTCCAGCAGCCAGGCCCAGTAGCGCTGCAGAGGCGGCTCCAGCAGCGAGCGGCCCGAGGCGGCGTAGCGGTGCTGCTCCAGGCGCCTCAGCTGCGCCAGGCTCAGCGGCTCCGGCAGCGCCATCCCCCCAAGCCAAGGCCCAGGCGAGGCAAGAGACCAGAGGCAGGAAGGAAGGAAGGAAGGAAGGAAGGAGGCTGGCCTGGTGGAGGCCTCTGCTCCGGCTGGAGGCGGGCAGCCAGGGAGGGAGGGAGGGAGGGAGACTTTGGCCCCGGCTGAAGGCAAGAGAGCAGGACTGCTCCAAGAACTGCCTTCTTTGCTAGGTTTCCCTCTGGGCAGGGATGCCCCAATGTTTCCCTCTGGGCAAGAACTGTCCTTTGTTTTAATGTGCCCTCAAAGCAGCAGCCCCCAAAGAGGCGCTCCTTCCCTCCTTCCCGGGGGAACCAGGCATGTCCTCCTTTTCCAGGACACTACCTCCATTTCGGCTTCCCTGTCCAGGAGGCATTCCCAAACCTCCTCCATCTTGTGCAGGGCCAAGAAGCAGAGGTTTCTATTTAGATCAGTGGGGTTTTAAAGCTTTTATTTGGTCATGCCCTCAGTTTTTCTGGCCTTGTCCTCCTTTGCGGCTAGGAGCTCTGGTCCCCCTGGTCTGGCCCCATTAAAGTCCCCTGTTTTGTGGACCTTGGATGTTCTTGTACTTTGCTCTAGAGAGGGTGACCAGACATGTCCTCCTTTGTCCTAGAGCTCAACTTTCCAGTCCAGGAGGACTTCCAAAAGGTCATCCATTTTGAGCAGGACCAAGAAGCTTGTATTTATATCTCTGTGAGTGTTTTGTAGCTTTTATTGTTGTAATGCCCTCCATTTTTTCCTTCAGTGTCCTCTATTTGGCGGTGCCTAGTCCTCCTTTGCAGTGAGGGCATCACCTGCCCTTTGGATATGTTTGAGGGAGAATGAGGGAGATAAAGTGGGGCAGGAAGGATGCAGGTTTGAGAGGAGTTATGGACACGGTGACCATCCATCCTCCTTTTCCAAGACATGTCCTACATCTTAACCTTCTGTCCAGGAGGATTTCCAAAACCTCCTCCATTTTGAGCAGGACTAGGAAGCTTGAATTTATATTTCTATGAGTGTTTTTTAGCTTTCATGTTGCAATATCCTCCATTTTTCTTGAATGTCCTACATTTGGCGATGCCTTCTCCTTAGGACAACCAGCCACCCTGGGCCTTGACCAAATAATGGGAAGTGGGCACAAGGATGGCAGAAACCGTGGTGCAAGTTGTGATGGCAAAACAAGTAGGGGTCAGAGGATGTCCCAACCACAGTAGAGGACAAGGCACTGCAAATGGTAGGACATTCAAGAAAAAGGAAGGCTGTTACCAAATGAAAGCTAAAAACACTGATATAAATTCATGGCATGTGGTTTATTTACAGCTATATTACACACACTGTATTTTATTATGTTTGTTGTTGTTGAGCCCCTTCAGGTCGTTTCAGACTTATGGTGACCCTAAGGCCAACCTATCAAGAGGCTTTCTTGGCAAGATTTGTTCCGAACAGGTTTGCCATTGCCATCCTCTGAGTCTGAGAGAGAGTGACTTGGTCAAGAGAAGAACAGAAATCTTATCTCCAGAGTCACAGTCCAATACTCAAGCCATGACACCACACTGGTTCTCATTATGCATATTTTATTATGTACTCAACCATTTTTTTCTGATGAACTTAATACCTTCATTAAAATGCATTGCTGGCTTGCCATATACTTAAGGGAGCTCTGGAGTTTATCATACAGGGAAAAAGGGAGTTTAAACAATGAAAAACCCATTAAAAATGTGCAATTGACATTAAAATGTGCTTTAAATGACATTAACACAAGTGCCATTATCCCATGAAGAACCAGGGCATAACCAGGTAAGAAACAGCAAAACATCATTCACGGGAAAATTCTGTAAATGAATTACTGTTAGTTCTTAACCTGGTTATTCACGGGATAATGGCACTTTAATCACATTTTGTCTCAACATCATGTGAAAACCATACACGTGCAATTGCAGGTTAATCACAGGTTATCCATGGGATAATAATGCTTCATGACGTCATGTGAAAACCATTCACACAATTGCGGGTTAATCACAGGTTAATCACCGTTTACACTGCTAATTTCTCCTGTGTGATAAACTCCTCTGTCTGAGCAGGACAAGTGCTCAACATTGTACTTTACTAGCAGACTCTTGACTGAATTTACATTTAAATTATTCCTTTCATTTTTCCAATTTGCTGAATTTAAGGGGAAACTAACACCTTAGCTGTCCTTTTTCCCCTCTGAGAAACAAATGTGCCTTGAGCTCTGGTGGCAAGTCCTGTCTGCTGTTGCTCCTAAGGGGGAAAACAAACAATGTTAGAAGGAGCCATCCTATTCCCCTATTGGCAGTGAGGATAGGCTGCCAAGCAGACATTTCTTGAAGGGGAACAGCAAACATGGTGCTACTTAATGTGCTTCTTAGTGGTGCTTAAAACAGAGGACATTTTGGAATTCCTTCTGGACAGAAGATTGAAATGTAGGACATATCCAGGAAAAAGGAGTGAATTAGAATAACAGAATCATAGAGTTGGAAGAGACCACAAGAGCCATCCAGTCCAGCCCCCTGCCATGCAGGAACTCACAACCAAAGCATACCTGACAGATGACCATCCAGCCTCTGCTTAAAGACCTCTAAGGATGGAGACTCCACTACACTCTGAGGGAGTGGGTTCCACAGGGGCTTTCTCTTTGTGCCCACTTGATAGAAATAAATTCCTTTAAAACTACACTGAACTCTGTCCAAACATTGGGATTAGGATTGAGATGGTGATATCAAGCTTTTGTGTTTGACTTGATGTTCACTGATATGAAAGCTTGTGATGTTAGGGTGTGTGCATGCATGCACAGTACAAAATTCCAGTATAGTTAGATATAAAATTGTGTAATACAATGCAAAATTGTACTTTTGGTTGCAGTCCTGAACGTATTAGAGAATAAATCCCATTGAACCCAACAGGGCTTTTGAGTAAACATGCTTAGGACTGCAACAGCCATGTGTGTGGGTATGTATTTGTCAACTTATGGCAACCCCATGAATTTCATAGGGTCTTTTAGGCAAGAAATATTTGGAGATGGGTTTGCCAGTACCTTTTAACATTCTTACAGCTCCCTAAAAGCAGGGGAAAGGAGCTGGATTCCTTCACCCAGTGCCCTCTATGTGCCAAATGATGGGATCATGGTGATGGCCATATCACTGATGTCAGGAATGTGACCACATGCCCAGACAACATTGGGTTCCTGACCAAAGAGCTGAGAGGGGTTTTTCTACCTAGTGTTTATCCTACACACACTAGACTCTGATCACCATCTACTCCCAAAAGTAACATTTCTCGAACTTTCCCTACCACTTCCTATCAGTGATAACTGGAATTCCTTTGGCTCCCTGGGAGCAGGTGGAATACTGGGAGAAAACAGAGTAAACTGGACTCTTGGCAGGCCAGATTAGGCCTAGTGTCCAGTGGCTCTGGTTCCTGCCCTAACCTGCCATTTCACAACTGAGTTTTAATACTGCTTCTAGTTATTAAGAGTTGCTTTGTCGTAATTTATCTGGACCTGTTATTGTTGTACCAATTACTTTACCTAGTTGTGTGCTAAACCTCTGAGTTTGGGCCTCTGCATCCCAGCTATGCAGTTTGAGTAATAACATAGAGACAACAACTTAAGAATGGTATTGGTAGCCCAGTGTGAAAAAAAAATACCCCAGTCATCCGACTATGTCTTAAACACTTCAGCTTTATTGTACATGACATGAGTAGCAGAGAGAGAAATGGGATTCACAAATGAATGGAGGAAAGAAAACCCTTCTAATGGAAAATGCATTCAGCTGAAATAACTGTTAAATGCTGCAAGTAACATCTACCAAACAGTCCTTTTTTTTAGCAGCCTATGAAAAGTGTTATATCCGTTATTTATCGAAAGAGGTATGTGTTTCCAGGCCTGACTGCATTGCCACTGGATTTAGCAGTATCTTCTTCTCACAAAAATAATATACCTAGCCATATAAGGTACAAACTAAAAGATTTAGCTCCCATGCTTTTTTTTTTTGCATAAAAAAGAGAAAGAGAGAGAGAGAGAGAGAGAACAGAAACACACAACAATGTGGAACATTAAAAATATGGTTAAACATCAATTTATTTCATTTCAATCCCAAAAAGCAATCCATGCGTGAATTTTCTTTCCACCAACAGCAAGAGAAAGAGGAGTCAGAAGAGGGAGGAGGAGGAAGAGGTGATATTATCAGGCCATGCTGTAGAAGTGCCATGGGAGTGCCATGATAAGGAGTTAAAATGCTTCAGTGCTGGCTGCCAGTTTCCAGTGCAGTGGTGGTGAAGCATTGTTGTGAGGCTCTACTTTTGATCAGGGTTGCTTGCTTGTATTTCTTGTATATAGGAATCAATGATATGTGGGGGCACGCCTTGCATTAGTAGTCTGAAGAAGGAAACCCCACCTAAGGACAAGGAATAAGGCAACAGTTAAAGCAAGCAAGAGAACAGGTGTTTGTCTTAAAAACAAAACAACAACAGAACAAAAACAGGTCTAGCTATGAGCAACCTTATCCTGCCTGCCATAACTAATAGCAGCAGTTTCAATGGAACTTACTTCCGTGTAAACAGCTTTAGAATTTGTAGAATCTGTATCTAAAATTTATAAATATGTACAATTTAGAATTTTAGAATCTGCTACATTTTTTTCCATTATGTAGAATGAGATTAATTCCTTGGTAAGAAATTCACTGAGAACTCTGTATTCCACTTATTATTATGGATGGAGATTAAGGACCAGTTAAGAACCCGAGTTACTGTTTCTATGGATGAAGTGGGGTGGGAAGAGATAATATTTATTTTCCCTAGTTCTGTGAGTGAAGATAGCTTACAAACTTAGAACAAATACGGATACAATACCATATCATTAAAACAGAAACGTTAAAAATATAATTAAACTGCAGATACTTAACAGAAACAGCCTCCTTCTGATGAATCATCCCTTTCTTTCTTATTCAGTTTATAAGCACACACCAAGTGAAATGGCCCCAGTGTGCTGGTAGTTTACATATCCTTTCCCAGCAGAACAAAGACCTTTACACTGTGATGTTGTTGGTTTACACAATGCTTGTAGTAGTAAAAGGTACAAGAAGATGCTGCTTATCTAGATCTTAAGATCAAACCAGTTGCCAAGAGAGGCAAAAGTGGATTACCAACAGCAACACACCTTCCTCTGCCTCTGATGGTGAGATTTAGTGCCAGCTGATGGCTTCCAGGTCATTGGGATAGTGAATCTGCTCTTGCTGTCAGTACCTTAGTACTTATTCTGAGGTAATGAACCTATTTCTTGGGGGGGGGGGAGGAGTTTATGGGGTCAGGAATCTTAAATAGTACTTTAAAATTGATTAAAACAGATTTACTGCCCCATTGGCATGCAAGACTAGTATTGTCTGCAATGCCTGACAGTGCTCCTCCAGAATATTTTCCTTGATCTATTTATATAATCAGAGATCCTGAGAACAAATTGAGGACCTTTTGCATGCAGAGCACATGCAGAGCAGATGTTCTGCCACCGATCTAGGTTTTGATCAAATTTAGATTGGCACAAGAAATAAATCATTAAGTCTGTGCAAGTGTGGGGCCACTGGCACTCCTATATCTCTTCCTTGCAACTCCCAAGTATTGCATTAGATGTTGGCATGACATCATTGCATTCATTGCAATCACCCACACTTCCCGACCAAAGCAATTGTGATGGGTAAATGCAGCAGTGCTGAACATTAAAATGCAATGTCACATCCTCTAGTTAAACAACATCGTCAGTCATGGATCAACCAATGGATGATGGCTGTTATCTTGTTGGGAACATCAGTATGTGTAAGTTTGCATTTTGCAAGTGGATGCTCCTTTTGGGGTGTTGCAGGGATTGGCATTCTCTTCTTCCCTCTGTAGTATGCAAAGGCCCTCTGCTGACTTACTGAAAAGGCCCTGATGCTGCTCTGCATAGCCAGTCAATTCTTCATGGAGAGCAGGCAGGATTTCAGAAGTATCTTCTCCTTGTTTTGTTGTTTTTGTTGTTGTTTGTGCCTTCAAGTCATTTCTGACGTATGGTGACCCTAAGGCCAACCTATTATGGGATTTTCTTGGTAAGATTTGTTCAGAGGAGGCTTACCATTGCTTTCCCCTGAGGCTGGGAGCATGTGACTTGCCCAACATCACCCAGTGGGTTTCATAGCTGAGCTGGGAATCAAACACTGATCCCCAGAGCCGTAGTCCAACACTCAAACCACTGCACCATGCTGGCTCTCACTAGCCAGATGCAAAAGGACAGTATCAGGACTAAAATCTGCCAGGGTCCTCCAGGGGTCTCACTACAACTAATAATTTTACATTTAGCTATGGGGACACAACCAGAAGCTTCTTCAATCTTGCCTGCTTGCAACAAAGCACAGAATGGCTGTGCAGGGCAGCTTGAGAGGGAGGAATGGCTCATCTTTGTGTGCAGATTCACATGCATATACTTGTGATGCTGAAGGGTTGTTGGATTGCAGCCTAAATATAGTTCTGCCCTTGAGACTTAACTCCTTGAGAGTGATCATGTGATTGTTTCAAAACTAGAACATTTCTGAACCCAGGTCTCCTGCACAGTAACTTAACCCACTTTCAGCAGTTTTGTAGTGGCAAAGATAATGAAGGCTGTATCAAGTTGTTCTAAGGAGAAGGGAGATAAACATTATGGCACACTTTGAATGCTTAAACCCCACGTAATAAGCACACTTGACTTGCTTCTAGATTGCATTGAAACTAAAAGAATTTATTCTCTAAAAATTCTGTTCAGTACTTGTGCACAAATGGTTTCTCTTTCCGTGTGCTGTACTTTCCAAATTCTAGCCTTGATCTAATTGATTTCTCTTTGCGTGTGTGTGTGGTAAGGCTGTAGCCATACAAAAATGAAAACCGATTGTGGATAACTTCAGTGTTCATAGCTACATATTATACAAACATGTTTTGACAGCTACATCTTTGCTTAAGTTCCTTGGATACTATAAGAATATTTGTAAGTTTAGCTACCTTATAGAAGAGCAACTGTATCTGAAAAGCAACACCTTTTCCCTTGATCTCATTGTGAATGGCATAATTATACTATAAGAAAGAAGTCCAGAAAACATGTGGGAAACTATAAGTCATACAATTTATTTCTGTACTAGCTCCACCTGTCCCTACAAAAGAGTCATGTTGAGGCCATTTATACAGTTAGCTAAATACAGATATTGTCCAAAACTGTGGGATGGCACAATGTGTAACCACTAAACCTATGACTTGTTTGATGTAAGAATGGGCCTACAAAGCCAAAGCATCATTTTAAAGCTGATAGAACACACCCACTTTCTCTTGAGCTTATTACGAATAGTCATGACCAATAGTTTTCACAACTTTTTGATTTCTCAAGGGTTCTCCTGGGGATAATAAATCATACAGAGATTAGAAATGACTCCAAAATAGGTTCATCAGTTTGTTGATGCTCATTAGTGGGAGTGGGGTGGGAGGAATAGTTGTACCTGCTATAAGGCATAAGGCACCTTAGAATGGTTACCATTTCTTGCAATATGTCTGGATGCAGTGCAATCACAACCTTTACTAACAAAAAACTTACCTTTTGATGCATTTCTGATTTGTCCTGGGAATCAGAAACACAGGGACCTTTTGAAGATGCATTTAATCAAACGCCTCCAATAAATTTCAGCACTACCAAGCCACATTTTACCACTGACCCTTAGGGAGGAAGACTTTTCCATACTGAACCCAATGAAAATATAACTAGCATTTATGTGCAGCCTACTACATCCAGCTGAAACCACATTATATAATTTTGATTCAAGAGTAACAAAAGGCATGTCACTGAAGATTTTTTTAAAAAAAAAACCAATCCTTTGGATAATGCTTTCCTAATCTTCTGTGAATGCCGAAGATAGACAAAGAACAAAATGGGCATGCTTTTAAAGCATTCTTTAAAGTTGCTGTAATGTAAAATGTTCAAGTAAAATTAGGTAATAGTGGGGTATCATTAGCATCATTTCTTCAGGCATCTGAACCTTGAGGCAAATAACTAGCTTAAGATGCTGGAATGCTCTGATATTTGGCTTGCTTATTGATGTATAGTAAGCTGTTAACCTGGCTCATGCTTTTTCCTATCCTCCTGAGATGTTATTTACATATGCTGTTAGTAAATTGTTGTATCACTGCAGACAAGTGCTATCACAAGCATTTATTGGGCAGATTCAGTGATAGTTGTTAATTATGAGTGCAATATTATAAAAAGTCAGTCTGTTACAACCTCTGTTTGATTACCCTATTTTCATTAAATGCCATAATGAAAATTATGCCATACGTCAATAGGCTTTGTATGACATGACAACAGACATAAGCTTCATATGCAGGGACCATATGAAAGCTTACCTTAGATGACACTATACATTCAAAAATCCTTACTGTGCAACTAAGGAAGAGAGAGAGAGAGAAGTTGTAAGCACTTAACTTGCTAAACACAAAACTACAGAACTCGAGTGAAATTATGTTCACAACTATGATAAGATGATGATTTAATCCTTAGTCATGTAAAACAGGTAAGAGAAAGAGAAGCAAATGGAAAGTCAAAATAGGCAGGGGTCCAGCACTACTTCAACATTACCATTAATACATTAAACTTTATTAATTATGCACAAATAAAAAAGGTTGGCTCTGGCAGCTAGAAGACACAGTGGAACCAACAGATTGTGCCATTAACCTAGGATCAAAACAACTAACTAAACTAAGTAAATAAATAAATAAATATATATATATATCCAGGATGTTTCTCAGTAGAGGGAAAAGCCACACACATAGCAATGAATTATAGATATATATATATGTCAAAATTCTAACAAGCAAAATTATCAAGTATTAACAGCACATTATAAAAATAACACAATTCACACACTATTATATACCTTTGTAAACATTGTTGCTATCATGTAACAAACAAAATTATTCTGCATGAGCTTTTTTAATACTATGTTTTCAGGGTGGTTAGAATGGCGCTGCCCTTGAAAAGAAATATCCATCTAGGTAAACTGGTTAGTATATATTGCAGATTGTTATTTACCTTATTAGATTAATAGCATAACCCTCTATATATTTTCTCAGAAGTAGGTCCAATGGAAGTTACTCCCTGGTGAAGTGTGCATTGTTAGTACACTTGTGTGTGGTCATTTTGATGCTTTTTAATAATTAAAATTTTAATAACTTAGATCTGCTCAGAAAACCAATGTTAATTATTGATTTAACACTGAGCTTTCGTCTTACAGAAAATGCTTTCAGATTAAAATAAGCTATCTAGACACATATTTGATGTTGGCTAAATGCTGCTAACAATAAGTAAAACAATTACATTACTGTAAAATGTTAACTAGAGAGGAGATTCTAACCTAATATTTCCATGATCTAAACATTAGTTCCTAGATTCTTGATTAATTTGGCCTGTTTTGCCCATGCCATAGCCAGTATGCCATGGAGCAAACATACAACATAAGAACAAATAGGAAATACACACTTCTCATGCAAACACAATTTATATAAGAAAAAGGGAATGAAATGGAAGGGAATTCCTAGTGGAATATGAGTTTAGAAACCTGTTTCTGCCCCGACAAGAAGATTGGTTCTCCTGGGGTCATTACTCCATGATATATCACTGTAGAATTAGAATATTTGTACCAATATTTATTATTGTTCCAAATTCTTTTGCATAATTGTTTAACACTGTTAAAGCTCCCCCCCTCCCTTTGTTTCCCAGTGGTCTTAACATCAGCTGTAATTTGCTCAGTGGGTTGCTACTGTTAAAGGATAACACATTCTTGAATCAACAAACTGAATCTCATCAATAACACCACAACAGCAATATGCTGGGAACATTTCTCAGGTCACAGTTCTCAAGTCACTTAATCTGGAGTAGTTCTGCTCACTTCAAGCTTCGCTTGAGAATAAGTGGTTACACAAGTTTTGGGAATTATCCAAAACTCCTTGGTCAACTGAACATTCTCAGGCTAATTTAATGGTTTTAATCGATTTTCAAGGAGTTTTGTCTTTCTCCTCAACTACCAAATAAAAGCCCTTGTGAAAAAACTGTAGGCATATATGATAAATTATTATTCTTAGGGCAGGGGTAGGCACCATGCCACTCTCCAGATGTTGACTGCAATTCCCAGCATTCCTTGCTATTTGATATGCTTGTCAGAGATGATGGGAACTGCACTCCCAACACCTTGTGGAGGGTCTACCTCTTGCCTAATGCCACTTGACTACCCTAGTCATTTTTCAGGAAGTTCCCTATAGCTTGATTCCTTATGTATTGCAAGACCAAATGCTGGGCAAGAACAATGATGCTTCCCTTACTTATAGCAGAGCTATTTCTCATGCTAGTCCAGTTGCAGATAGGAAGTACAAGGAATCTGGAACTGGAGCACACACATTTCTAATAAATCTTTCACACATACAAGAAATACATATACTCAGTAGCATCAACAACAGTAAAAAAAAAAAGGCAGGGATATAGCCTTAACATGATATGTAAAGATTTCTTGCACTAGGTAGGAAGAAACAAGCTGATACTAGTGCAGAAGGCCCTGCACTGACAAGACAGCACCAGACTAAGAAAAAATAACCAGTTAGCTACCCCCTTTAAAACATGATATATACATTTTTTAAAAAATCAAAACTTAATTATTTTTAAACCTATGGAAGCCAATGACTAAGCTTCTACTGATTTCAAAGGTCACGACTTGAATTTGTTTGTTCCAGTCACCAAAGAAGATGTCAAGCCAGAGATCTATACATACATTCTCATGGTTTGTTTGTTCTTAAACATTAATAGTGCCTTGGGAGCAGGGGAGATTTAGATTGGGGTTACAATACTGAGGATGGCAGGGGCTAAATCATTCCCATTGGTTCTATCTTTTTTACTATATGAAGAACTAGACTCTAATGCGAGAGTCCAGTGTTTCCTAAAAGGGTCTACTTCAATTCTCTTCATTTGGCAGGACAAGAGTCTGTCCAATTATTTGTCCAACTGAAATGCAAAGAAATTGGTATCTGGAAAAAGACATTTCATTTCCTGTAAGAAGAGAACCTAAGTAGGCATGAAATCACTTGGTTTCAGCACAAGTAAAAATATAGATGTTCTTAGGAAAGGTGATGGATAGCACAATCCCCAATACGTATCTACTCAGAAATAAGTCATTGAGTTCAGTGGGGCTTCATCCCAGACAAATGGGTATTGTTGTCTTTACCCTTAAAAGCATGCCCAATTCAGGAGGAAGGAAAATATCTGAATTGCCCAAAGGATATGTCATCAATCAGCCAGTTAAGTAAGAGTGTGTGGTTTGAGTTAATAAAACACAATAGTATCAAATGCCACAATGAGGGAGAAGGAAGGAAGATGCAGTAGAAAGGAGAAGACATAACTTTGCCATGAGATAGGGGAAAAACAATTTATCCTACAGCT
Organism: Sceloporus undulatus; assembly: GCF_019175285.1. NCBI lineage: Eukaryota > Metazoa > Chordata > Lepidosauria > Squamata > Phrynosomatidae > Sceloporus > Sceloporus undulatus. The sequence goes on along the minus strand of NC_056526.1, from coordinate 27,158,305 downwards.
GTGATGCAAAATTAAATTCATGGCTTCAACGTGCAGAATTTTTAGCTTTCTTGGTTAAAACAGAGTGATGTGAACCGAGATGCAAAGAAGGGCTAAAGGGCATGGAGGACTAAACAAGGATGAAAGAGCTAAACACATAGATTTTTAGATCTTTCCTTTACTGTTACGGATGAGTCATTAGAAGTGCAGACATTGTGTTTTCTGTGGTGGCATTTTTTTTAGTTTAGTTAGTGTTGTCAACAAAACAATTACAGATTGAATTTCTGAAGCAGTGTAAGATTGACAGTTGGAAGGCTTATCAGTTATAGTGACAGATTAGTCTAATTTGAACATTTAGAACATGAATCAAAAATGGCTTTTTACAGCTAATCATTTCTTATGTGCTTTGGAGAACTGAGTTTGATTGAAATGACAACATCTCTTCTGGGTAGAAAGATGGAGGACAGGAAAAGTCAAGGAAGAAATGTAAGTGCCTTATGCACAATTATATCTGTGCATGGATATTTTTCATCATGATTCACTTCTTTTAACCTAGGTTGCTGCATAAGATAAATGAGATATTACACACAGAGTCCTAAAGCAAGTGTACATTCTGTATACTAGTCATACACTAGATAAACTGAATTTGTTATATAAACAATGAATGATATCTTTGGTTTTTCATACTATAAATTATTCTTATAATATGCACCACTAAATGGTCCTTCCTTCTCTCATCAGTAGATTGTGGGAATTGCTTTGTCTGTTCTTTAAAGTTCTGTAAATTAAACCAGTCTGTCCAGACTGCTTTCATGTTAAAAATAGAAATGCAGACAGACCAAGTCTCAGATCTTCTATATATGTCATGTAGCTTAGCATTGGCATGACCCATTTATCTGCACCATTATATTCTTGACATTCAGAAACATAATCTTTCACAGGCCAGTCAAGCATAAATATTTAATCATTTTACTACTACTACAGTATATTCTATTGCCATTTAACTCATCCACTCTACCATCACTCCCAACAGACAACATCACAGACAACAACAAAAAATAATTAGACCTCTTCTTCTGATCTCTCTCTCTCTCTATTTTTACTACCCAAAACTATTTCATCCAGGAGAGAAAACCTTACCTTTAACTTCCAATTTGCATTCAGTTTCTGCCTCACCAAGACTGTTGATAGCCCTGCATGTGTATGTGCCACCATCATAAGGGCTGGGTTTGCGGATCTCCAAAGTACAAACACCCTGATTGCTAAACATTCTGTACCGTGGGTCATTCATTATAATTATTTTGTTCTTCATCCATGTTATCTTGGGCTGTGGTTAAAAACACAAATACACACACACACAAGTATGAAACTAAGGATGGGCAGGATATTTCTAGAGCTAGGTCATATTTTCTAGATACACAAAATGTATTTCAAACTTAGACTAGGCTCTACAGTTACAAAAAAAAAGCAAGTATAAAACAAGCAAAAACAATTTACAAGTTGAAGAGAAGGTATGCACCCACAGATAACAGAAACATAACCAGATCCCATCTGATCTTGGAAACTAAGCAGGATATGCCCTTGTTTGTAATTGGATGGGAGCCTGTGAAAGAATACCAGGTGCTGTATATGCCAGAGGAAGGAACTTGCAAAACCACTGCTGACTATTTCCTGCCTAGGAAAACTCTATGAAATTCATGGGGTCGCCCTAAATCAACAAGAGGCATGAAGGCCCTACATACAAGCCTTGTTTTTGTTTTTCTGTGCCTTCAAGTCATTTCTGACTTATGGCCACACTAAGACAAACTTATCATAGCATTTCCTTGGCAAGATTTGTTCAATGCGACGATCAGGAGCGCCTGTTATCAGCTCCGGCTGATACACCAGCTGCGCCCTTTCCTGGAAGTAAAGGACCTAGAAACTGTTGTACATTCACTGGTAACTTCACAACTTTATTTCTGTAATGCGCTCTACATGGGGCTACCCTTGTGCCTAGTCTGGAAACTTCAACTAGTGCAAAACATGGCAGCCAGGCTGCTCGCTGGAAACACTAGGAGTGACCGAATAAAACCCTTCCTAAAATCTCTTCACTGGCTGCCTATTACTTTCCAGGCACAGTACAAGATGTTGGTTATAATCTTTAAAGCCCTACATGGCTTGGGTCCTGCCTATCTGAGGGATCGCCTGCTCCCATATAATCTGCCCCGCACACTCAGGTCATCTGGGAGGAATCTATTGCAGCCTTTAAAAACCAGACTAACTGCTACCTCCCAGAAGGCCTTCTCTGCAATTGCTCCCAAATTATGGAACGGCCAGCCAGATGAGATCCATCAAATTGCCATCTTAGACAGCTTTAAAAAAGCTGTCAAGACGGATCTCTTCCGGCAGGCCTTTCCTGATTAAAGTGCCCAGCCACAGAATGACTCCCCTCACAACATGTATTAGCCCACCGCTCTGTCCTCGTTATATTTTTTTATTGTGTTTTCAATAGATATTTTAATTGTAACATGTTTAATCCTGTTTTAAGGGGGGGAATTTGGAACATAATGTTGTGAATGTGGATATTTTAATGTGTTGTGAGCTGCTTTGATTGTCTCGTCACAGAAAAGCGGGATAAAAATAAAAGTTTTATTTATTATTTTATTATAATGAGGGGTGGTGGGTTGCCATTGCCTTCTTCTGTGGCTGAGAGTGTGTGGCTAGCCCAAAGTTCCCCAGTAAAATTCCATGGTGAGTGGATTAGAAAAACAGTCTCCTGCAGTCCTAGTCCAATTACTCCGTTTGAAAAAGTCCAGGTGCATTAAAATACTCTTGCAGTATAATATACAGTATAATGTATGATTCTAACATGATGATTATTTTACCTTGGGATTTCCTCTGACACTGCAGTTCAAAGTTGCATTGTAACCTGAAACAGCGTATGTATTAGCTAAAGGCTGAGTAAACATTGGTGGTTCAGTGAAATTGAAATCTTCATAAACTGGGTTTTTGTAGACTTTACCTGCAAAACACAAGTTCAGAAACTTCTAGAAAACAGCATTTTGTAAAGTTTCAGCCCTCTCAGATGTGGTTATCTATTTATTTATTTTTTGGACAGGTATCTAATAATAGTAGCACAAAAATGTAGCCCACATTGAGATGACTATCATATATCCCTTAATTATATTTTCTACAACCATAAAGATTTCTGTTTTCACTAATTACCTGTTGTGCAATACTTTCAAACTCTCTTTGCTAAGACTAAACGATTACTCTTATTTTAGAGGACAACCCATCTTTCTCATGCACTTTTAAAAATAGTTGTTCTTTGTTCTAGAACAGTCTTATCCTACTTTGTGCCTCACACATGCTTTGAACTCTGCTTCAGCTTCCATTACCCCCAGCCAACGTGGTCAATGCTCAGGAATCTTGCTATTCATATTTAAAATGTCTGGAGGATACCAAGCTGGTGAAAATACAGACGGTGCTAGAATATTCTCATTCTGCAAAGTGTAATGAGGGCCAATATTTTCATATTGTTCAGTTCCATAGAACTTGATGAACTTTTTTCACTTACATGCTCTAAAAAATAAATAAATGTGGTAACATTTATTACAACCCAAACACAATCCAAAGAGATTTTGCACAGCCCTTTGACAAAAATTCTGGGAAAAAACCACAAAACTTTCCCCTCTCATACAATAATGTTGGTAAGGACTTTTACTAATCTTACACAGTCAGTCTAAGGCCATCTGTCCATTATAGAATTCTTCCTGCCTGCACCACTATCATGTTTTCCTTCTTTCTGTCCACTGATGGTAAAGGAAAGGAGGTTTGTTTGTTTGTTTTTAAAAGAGAGAGAAGAGATCACCCTTTTATACAACTGTTGTTGGCCAGGAAGGAAATGTTTATGATCCAGCCAGGATTAATATTCTGATGGGTTAGTATCTGCATTTTTAAGTATCTTTTCCACTGCTTATTCAGCCTGCTGGAATTATTATTCAGAATCCTTATTTTGCTGCATGCGCAATAACTTTTATGGAAAGGATGGGGACATGATTGTAGCCCAGGGGTACAGCTACAGGGAGGATGATGACAACCCTGTTTCATCCCCCCACCCATGTCTTTTTTCAGTTCCTAAATTTCAAGTATTGCAGAAAGTGATACATGGTTAATCATAAATGTCTAGAGCTTTTACATTTGTGGTATATGCATTCCCTTGGTCACTTTACTTACTCATTTTCTGTAGAGGCCTAAACTTGCCCAACTCAAGTTTTAAATTACTGCAATACCAGAAATACTAGAAATCAAGGTTAATATCATGAAGTGGGGTAGAATTCTTATTTGGGGTAGAATTTTCACAACCCACCCCCCAAAAGCTACATCCCTGTTGCAGACAACAGATTCCAGCAGATACTTTGTCTAAAACTTTCCTAGTTCTTTGAATGCTTACAGTGGATAAAAATCTTCCTCATGCATGGCTTTAAATCTCCCAGAAGCTCTCAAACATAGGATGCTAAAGTAGTTTACAGGCTTTGCAAAGGAGTTGGCTTTGTCATATATGCAGTGACAGGAAAGGTTCTAGTCACTTCTCTAGTCATCTTCCTCTTTGCAGAGAAATGTCAAGGCAGGGGTAGGCAACCTTTTTGAGCTGGGGGCCGGGTTGCTGTCCTTCAGACAACTTGGGGGCCGAAGCCAAAAAAAAATAAAAATTAAATATTTAAAAAATTTAAATAAATAAATAAACCAGGACAAATATAGGACAACATTTTCAAATGGTGGCAAAAAGTGGAGGACACGCAAAAAAATGTGCTGATTTTTTAAAAAATGTTAATATAAATGCATGTTTCTGAGGCGTCTATAGACAATTGCCCCCCTTGCCCCTGCGCGCGAGAGGCCAAAGGCCCCAGCGGCAATTGACGGCAGGACCGGGCTGGGGCCGGTCCCAAGGCCTCGCTGGGCCGCATCTGGCCCGCGGGCTGCAGGTTGCCTACCCCTGTGTCAAGGTTTAGTCAGAGGACCACGAATAAAGTTGAAATTTTTTAAAAAAATAAAAATTTACCTAAGCTGAATACTATTGTTGTGGACCAACTTGTCCTGAACACAAATTACAGCGAGCCCTTCCCTTATGCAGGGGATTAGTTCCGGATCTCCCTGTGTAAGGGGAAATCCACATATGCTCACGCCCCATTGCAAATTATGGGACATGTGCTCACAGTGTGGGGCAGTGCGTGCGCCATGTGTACACACCATTTCTTTAATTGTCACATGGCTTCAGTCTAAGCTTGAAGCTGCATATAGTGTGCCCACATATGGTGCGGGTGCACTGTATCAGCAAGACTACAATGGATTTTATGAGAAACCAAATGGCTCATCATGAGCACACAGTTGATGACTGATGGTGGACATCTGCACAATCAGTTCACAACGCTTGTGGGTTAGGCAAAATTTTATTTCAACATTATACTGAAGGCAAAAAACACAATTCCCATAAATAATAGGAGGTGAAGTCTGCATCCAAACAGTTTTAACACATGAATGGATTTCCCACTCAAGCAAAGAACAAGGACTGAATCTCGTGTATTCTATTCTATGGTCCCAAAACCTGTTCATGCACAATCAGTTTCAACACCCTTTTGTTACTGATATGATGGGATAGCTGTATACTGTATTTGACAAATTTCTCTTAGTATTTAATTTTTACAGTCTTAAATTCATTATGTTCTGCTTTGGTATAAGTCTGTGATTTCTTTGATTCAAAGCTGTACAAAAATTCATACACATTTCCATAAGAATTTCTCCTGATATTCCTGCATTTCCTCAAATAAACAGATTTTTGCAAGTTTCTCCTAGTACAATGTCACTCTTTATGTTATTCTCACTACTGTATGCATTTTTTAAAACTAGGGTACTGCATCACAAATTTCATAAAAGTACAAAAAACTCATGAGAAGTATTTAAAACACATATTGGCTCTAGAAGTGTGAATTAGGTAGGTTCTCATTAAAGTACAAATGGAACGGAGTTCTCCTCCTCCCTGATTCTGCTACCCAATGAACTTCAATTTCCCTTTCCTTTATCATTCTTCCTTTGCATATTTCACTCTCAGAATTTTAGAGTTGAGTTAGCTCACCATCCTTGGCAATCACAGCACTCTCTGTTGTCCTTGTTGCATCCTCACTGAGACCACACATGTTTTCAGAAAAGATCCGGAAGTAATACTCATTGCCAATGACAAGTTCAGTAATGGTAGCACTGGTTCGGTGGTAGTGTTCAATAACAGTGAACCATTCCTGCAAGAGGCAAACCCAAATTAAGTAGCTCAATGTAATGACAACTTTACTCACAATGAAAAACCCAGTGGACTTAATGAGACTCATTCCTGGAAAAGTGTGTACGAGCAAGGACTTAAACCATGACTGGGCAAAACGAACCCCTCCAATTGTTGGACTGTGGTCCAAAACACACTGCAGAAATAATCTAGTTTGAGACTGATTTAACTGCCCTCATCAGTACTAGAGAATCCTGGGAATTGTAGTTTATTGTGACACCAGAGCTCTACAGACAGAAAAGGCTAAATGTCTCAAAAGACTACAGTTCCCAGAATTCCCTAGCATTGAGCCAAGGCAGTTAAAGCGGTCTCAAACTGGATTATTTCTGCAATGTGTTTTGGACCTGTATCTCTTATCACCCCTAGCCAGCATAGCTAATAATGAGTAAGGCTGAGAGCTACAATCCAGCATCTGGAGGGCTGCATTTTGCTCATTCCACGCTGAATCATATTGTAAGAGCAGACCCATTGAATCAACAGGAACTTGATAAGAGAGTACTTAAGTAACTATCATTGGCGCGTTACACACCTCCATAAGGGACGTCCTTAGGACGTCCCATTTTGAAAAAGGGGCGTCTCTTCTAGATGCCCCTACTCCTATTACGGACAGAGTCTGTAACAAATGGCGGTGGCTATTCCACACGGCCGCCGCTATATTGACGTAGCGGACACTCTGCGTCCGCACGTCGCGCCCCGGAAGTGATGCCGCAAGTGCGCGTCTCTTCCGGGGAGCAAGAAGGAGCACGATTTTCGCGCTCCTTCTTTGCTGCATCCGGGAACTGCGCCGTTTGGCTGCTGTGGTTCCTGGATGCAGCAACCGGCGGCGGTGGCAGACCGCCGCATTTCGGCGGTCTGTAACCCGCCATTGATTCAATGAGTCCACCTTATTTGGGACTCAGGCCAAGTACAATATGTTACCAAGCACTAAGGAAGTTTATCAGTAAGTTTAGACTCAAACATATGAAACTATATTTTTAAAATATGGGTACTTATTAAATAAGTGTCTATACTGTTGTTCAATACAAATATGTTCAGGGAAGATCAAACAATAACATTAAAACAGTAAATAAAACTCAAAAGCTTGTAACAGTTATATGACGGGGTGAATAAAACAGTCTCTGCCTGGCACTGAACACCCTCCTTCCAAACAAAGTAGGTATTATATACTGTTCAGAGGTCCTTGGTGCTAGGAGGTTTTGTGGACTGAATAGAAGGGAATATTTTGCAAGTCTGGAGGTGCCATTGAATGGTTGCAGCAACATCAGGGGCCTCAAAGGCCAGGACAATCCTGGGATTATTAAATTTTAAGTCCAATGTTTTTCTGTATTCCAAGAAGTTCTAGTAAATAACATCAACAGAAGACATATATGTAGTACGGTTTCCTATTTTCAAAATGAGACAACAAATGAATCTCCCTACAGGTAGAGTTTCATAAATTAGTATTTGGGTTGGGTGCATTAAACATGTGGGGATTGTGTTACTTTGAATACAACTACTGGCCTCCACATGTGTTAGAACTTGCAGGATAGTGAGTCTGGCATCTAGGCAGGTATAAGCCACCACCTTTTGTTCTATGAAGTGAATAGTAAGTCATAAAAAAACAACTGTGGGCAATGGGTAGGATTCAAATAAACAGCCAAACCAGTTCTGCATGTTGAGTGGGATTTTCGATGTATTGTACATTTCTTAAGGTATATATTTGTTCAGTTTCAACAGAGGTTAGTGATATAAGAAAATCAACAGTGGTTGATATGTTTCAGAAGCATTCAGAAGTGTTCAGTTATAGTAAACCCTTTTTGGATAAACTATAGCTGAGACTCTGCATCAAGAGACATAGCTACGACATCATAGCTGCATCCCCCCCAAACTACATTTTAAGTCATTCAACCCTACAACAGAGGAATTTCCGAGGTGCTGCACAGCAGAACAGTACTGTATGTGACAACAATCCAGCATTCTCCTAATAGTAGGGCATGTTGAAACAGATAAAAGCAGGGATCTCTATAGGATCCTGATTTAGCTGCCTCTTTCACCATACCCATTACCAGCACATCATCACTCACTGTTCTGCTCTCCACAACTAGAAAATTCCTATGTTAGTGGGGCTGCACATCTTAAAAGATAGTGTTTGGGAGGCAATTTAAATTATGATGGTCAATAACTGTTAAAGTGAATTAGTGTAACTGTGATGTTGTAGGTTGGGGCCACAAAATCATAATAACTGACCAGGATGCCAGACTATAAGTTTTATAAACTGCTGCATCATTTTGGTAATTTGCCCAGGGGTCCCAAAATGTTAACATCTCTGAAAAGTTTAATTGTTTGGGGCTGAAATCTGAACAGCAAGTGAGACTTCTAGTAACTTGGCACATTCCCATCACTTGCCTAAAGGAATTATTCTAGGAATAGCACTATGATGAAATGTGGGCTTTGAGAAGTCAGGGGTGGGGAGGAGGCCAAAGATCACCTTGTTACTGACTGCTAAAGTACATTCTAGATAAGAAAGCCACAGACTGGAGAGGGGGAACACGAAACCTTCAGCATCTAAAGAAGGCTCTGCACCTGTTACCTACAAACTAGTTAGCTAGGTCAGAATGGCAATATTGCAAATAGCAGTTACATTAAATCTCAGTGGTTTCTCCAAATTAAAAATAAAACTTGGAGTACAGTTCATGAAATCCAAAGTGCACTTTGAAAGTCCTCTGACAACACAGGCAGGCAAAAAAGAGTTTAAAGTTCACAGTAGTCACAGAACTCAACAAACCAAGTCAGAGCAGGAAAATGGAAAGGGGTTGTTTTGTCTTGTACCAGTTGCTGGTTATTTATAGGTTATTTATAAAAACCAGTTCCCTTCTCAGTTCTGTCAACTGAAGTGGGAGACAGAACTGGAAAAAGTTACTTGTGCTATGAATCTCATGCTTGCTATGGATTGGGGGTGGGGATGTTATCCAAAAGAATAACCTTTCTAAGCTTTGCTCAGTGGTGTATGTGTGTGTGTGTGCCATGCAGAAAGTAAGTTTGCTCATGCTTAGGTCCCAGCATAGTAGTCCCATCACATAGAAGAAAGTGCTGAACATGTGCTGACTTGTTTATTCACTATTTACAGCTTCCTACATTCCCCCCATTTGGAACAAGGAAATGCACTTCTAGAGCAGAAACTTTGGTAGACTTCCGGGCAGATCAGGGACGTAGCCAAGGGGGGGGGGTTCTTGGGGTCCGGACCACCCCCCTTCCATTAGAAAAATGAATGGTGTGTGCTGCTGCACTGCTGCACCCAAGCCCCATTATAATGGTGGCACTTAGTCTGGACCCCCCCTTCCTAAAATCCTAGCTACGTCCCTGGGCAGATAATCATTTTAGGAGGTATGTGCTCCGGCTTCAAAATGAAATGCTTTTTGCCTTGGTCAGGCTGGCAGTTCAATATTTGGATGAGAATGTAGCAATCCTCTAAATAAATTCTAAGTAATATATTTAAAAATTAAGAAATTTGATGTACACAATATTACCATCCATGAAGGATAAATACAGAGGAATATTGACCACTAATATATACCAGGATGCATAACACACACACTGATGTTAATATAAGAAAATAAAAAGTAAGATTCTGTTCTGTGACAGAGAGGCAGGCTGTCCAATACACTGATCAGCTGGCAACTCCCAACAAACCAGTGGGGCTGCTGAGTTATTGAACAAAACAAATTGTGGGTGGAGTGGCCAACACACAATACACAAGAGAATGAAGCCATAGCAAAATACTTGAGTATAATGACTACTCCTGGGTTTTCTAGGAATGTTTCACAAGTCTTCTTCAGCAGAACCATATCATCCAAAATTCCAAGCCTTGCCCTATGCCCACATAATGTAGAAAATACATCAAAACAATACAGAGTAGGAAAAAAACTCTGATGTAGAAAAAAAATACAGAGTCTACCTACCATACTCTTTTTATCAGCTTTTTGAATGGTGTAACCAGTAATGTTAGCATTTCCATCATCCTTGGGAGGCTTCCATTCCAAAGCGACATTCTCTCCCCAGACATCTACTATGTTTACAACTTGGGGTGGGCCTGGGCGATCTGTGGCAATAAAATGGTACTGTCATCATCATCATCAATCATCACTATCACTTCTTATTTTGTTCTTTTTCTATAATTCATTCTATAGCCCAGGATCCAGCCCTCCTTGGTGACTGTTTCCAGCACTAACTTCCACCCATGTTGTTGATATTTATTTATTTGTGAGATAAACTATCTCCAATGTAGCTTGTAACAGATAAGAATAAAAAATATAGAATAAAGTACAGTAATTAACTTTTTCCTGGTAGTTTCTTGAAGCCTGAGTGCTGGACTAGGATTTTGAAAACCAGGTTTCAAATCCCTACATCCTACTGGGTAGTCATGGGCAAGTCATCCCCCTCTCAAAGTCAAACAATGGCAAACATCATTTGAAAAGGTCCTGCCAAGAAAACCTCATGATAGCTTTTCTGTAAGTTTGAGTAGACTGAAAGGCAAGTGAGAGCTGTGGAGCAAGTGAGAGCTGTGAGGTTGGGGATGACTCCCCCTGCTACAGTTGTTGTTAAGGAGTCTGCTGCAAACTTAGGAATAGCCATCCTTTCACTATCTGGAGTACAATTCCAGACAATATTGATTCAGAATGTGAGGCTTTTACCTTAATCAGATTAAATGTGGTTTCTGGCCTTCTGCTTATCACTTAGGCAGATGGTTAGCTGGTTAATCAGTCAAGCTGGTTAGCATGATGTTTAAACCTCTTTACACTTCTCTGATGTTCCTGCCACTGTTGCAGTTGTTTTTATAGCATTCTTCTGGCTACTTACTTCTAGCTTCTTGAAATCTGTGTTTTAGGGATATCTGTACATACAAAAGAACTCCCACAACTTCACAGCTAACAGGTTATATTCTTGGTTTTTCAGACATACCAACTATTTGAATTTCTATTGTAGCTTTGTCCACCAAGTTGTCTACTTTGACTTTCATGTCATATTTCCCGGAGTGGATCCTCTCTGCTTTTCGGATGAAGATGATAGTGTCATTTTCACTGTTGCGGATGTTAATTTGGCTCTTGTCTACATGGGCACCATTTTTCTTCCATGATACCCTAGGTCTTGGTCTTCCCTGTGGAGGCAAAGAGAACATGTCCATTGAGCCATCATTATCTTGAGTTTTAAGATGAACTTTAAATATAAGCAAAGCAGCAGGGAGTAAAAGTGCAAGCTGAAGTCAATGAACTGCTTTCTGAACTATTAGATGCAAAAGGAACAATTGGACTTCAGCATACATGGACTTTAGTATCCATGGAGGGTCATGGAACTAAACCCCAGCAGATACCAAGGAGCCACTGTGTTTGCTGTAATTTAGAAATATCAGGATTTAGAGAATGTCATGTTATCTTCCCATTTCTTTCACTTAATATTATTCTTATATATTATAGGAAGATGTGTATTTTTTCCTACCTGGAAGGGAATAACAAGATTCACAGCTTCTCCAACTCTTCGAACATAGGTTTGCTTTAAATGTCTTGGGAGTCGAATCTTTGGAGGTTCTTAATTAAAAATGAAAATGGAATTCATTGTTATTGCTTTGATTAACTAGACTGGATCCTGTTTTCATATGCTGGTCAACAAACTGACATTTAACCATTGTTTCCTAATCTGTCTTTAAGGAGAAATGGTAGTTAAAACAAGCTACCATTGAAATGTTGAAGATGACACCTAAGGAAGCTGGGGAGTCATCAGGTGAGCATGCAGTCCCTGTGCTCATTTTTGGCTTAATAAGCCAAAATCTGTTACACTGAGACTGTTATCGTATGAACTGGCCTTCTAAAATTTCTAAGTGTTTTCAAAATCAAACTTCTAAAACTGTAAATGTTTAAATTGCTGAATTCTCAATCTGAAAAATTCAGAATGCTGCAAAATTTAATTTCGTTCTGAAACCTACATGTAAACAAAAACCAGGGCTCACAGTACTACCCTCCTCATGGAGTGCCACCACTTCTGATTTACTGCCATGTGTTATCATATGATAAAATTGTGGGGCCTTCTGGCACCACGTTTCTCCTTGCACTCGCTTCTTCTCCAAAAGCAAACATTTCTTTAAACAGAAATGGCAAACCTGTGACAGTCCATATTTCAGACTACATCTCCCATGACTGCTTATCATTGTCCATGCTGCCTGGGGCTTTAGTGGGCTAAAGCTGAAACCATCTGGAAGGCCAAGTGTTCCCAACCCTTGCTTTCTTTAAAAAAAAATCATTTCCACTTTACAAACATCAAATGATTGTCTAAGAGGAGCAATGACCTCCCCCAGGCTACAAATAATTACTTGGACAGGAAATAAAGAAACTTCCACTGGACCAAGGATGTAGCTCTTCACTAATTTTGTTCTTGAAGGAACCAGTGAATACTAGTGCCAATTTTCTTCCTGTTGTGAGACGTTCTTTGAAAACTGTACAGTTTTGCACACATTTGCACATTTGTGTTTATGTGTCTATGCAGAAAACAGTATTCTCTGCACGTAATATATTTCTGCTCAGAAATATTGCTTTTAGTGCAGAAAATGCTGTTTCCTGCACACACACACAAAACCCACATACAAATTTTATGTAGAATATTTCCTGAATGAAGATTCTCATCAGTCCAGGATTCTCCTTGTCAGAATTTTTTGGCTACCAAGAAACTGTCAGGTTTTTTTAACCATTTCCTGGGAATATTTTCAAGTATTCTTTTCATCTCTGCACTGGATAAATTTTAAAATGCTGAGAAGGAATCCTTTACATATATAAAAAAAGACGGGAGAAGGCATAGAATAATTTAGAAAATATATGAATTGGCAAAAAAAATTATGTATCAGATATGGTAAATTCTGCACATGCTCATGTGAGTCAGAGGTAAAAATGGTCAGTCTTTCTCACCAATAATTTCTTTGATTAAAATGGGCTGTGGATGCAACCGAGGATCACTGGGACCAGCAGCATTCACAGCTTTTACTCGGACAAAGATTTTTGCTCCAGTTGGAAGACCGGTGATGGTGAATTTGGTTTTGTCTGTGAGGTCTGGATTGGCCACAATCCATTCTTCCGCTTAAGTGAAATAAAAGCAAAAGGGGAAAAGGGCAAACATCAATAATTATACATTTGATATGAACTGTGATTCTGTACCAGAAAACAACTTTTAAAAATAGTAGCAAACTAAATGGACTTTCCCTCCTTTATAGTCAAGTAGACTGCACAAAGCAAATGTTACCTGATTTCAAAGGACAAAGAATACACTCAATTTAAAGATCCACTCCTTCCCCTTGAATATTGAATAAACTGTGGGGGGAAAGGATCTTGCTACTTTTGTGCAGAGGTGTAGCTATGGGTAGCGGCAAAAAGAGAGTATTGCCCTTCCCTGTGAAATTTTTTTCGGTCTTCAAATTTCTAGCATTCCAGAGAGTGATATGTTGATAACTTAGAACTTCTGTATTTGCCATGTATTTGCCACTCTGCCTTCCTCTTTTCTTTCGACTCCTGGTTATATTTCTAAATGCTCAACTGAGTTTTAAGTTACTCAAATGCTAAAAATATGGGGAGTGAAGGAAAATTTCATGGGGGACAGAATTCTTATTGGGGGCAGTGCCCTCAACCCCTTCATGGCTATACCCTTGCATATGTGGCTCCAGCTGCCAGTGCGTTCAGAAAGTAGATCATCTTTCTTAACAGCCTCTCTGATAACCAACCAATCTCTCAGACTGCTGTCCCTATTATCCCTTTGTGAAAGTAATTATAAAAATTTGAACCATAAAACCCTAATAACTTTACTGCTTTCAGTTAAGAAAGCAGGCTAAGAAATAGCCATCAGCTAGAAGCTTGCTTCATATTGATCATTACAGAAATTGAGAAATAAATTGTAGGGGCTTGCACTGGCAAGGAAGTTAACAAATGATGTAAGAGTTTTTCAGCTGTGGAGAAAAAGATTATCCTTTTTGCAGAACACTGGCACACATGCGTATATTGTATATGCCAGCAAAGAAATCTTTCCTCTAACTCCCCCAAAATGAGCGTCTCAAAATGTGGAAAAGTTCCACTGTATAATTCCTATACATTACTGATAAACAAGTGATGTGTATTATTTATCTAATTTGCAATGAGATATGTTGACTTTGGGGTTTTGTTTCTGGTGTTGACTGTACTTTTGTATGAACTTTTTAAAATTAAATAAAAATAAATAAATATTAAATCGAATATTTAATAAAATCTGAAGATCACTAATATATACTGTTACTTTTAGAATCCACACAAAAGGGTAAAGTAACTAGAATTATAACCCTATATAATCCTTAAATGGAATGTTAACATGTAAGTAACACAAGAATTATCAGCTGCAGTAACAGCTGATATCTGGCATATAGCTTTTTTATGGATGCATAATTAATGACTGTTTCAGGAATGTGCATGCACTCTCTGTTTCTCTCTGTCTCCCTCCCTCCTCCAACTCTCTCAGAAACACAGAGCTATGCTACTCAGGTGCCAATGCTGCTATTCCTTGCATAAAGTCTCTTCCCAGTTTGTAAAATCTTCAGTCACATTCATTTATACATTTCCCATTTGTTGTTAAATGCCTTCAATTCATTTCCTATTTATGATGACCTTCAGGTGACTCTATTATAAGGTTTTCTTGCCAAGATTTGTTAAGATGGGTTTGCCTGTGTCTTCCTCTGAGGCCGAGAACATGTGACATGCCCAAGGTCACCCAGTAGGTTTCCATGACTGAGCATAAATTCAAACCCTGGTCTCCAGAGTTGTAGTCCAATGCTCAAACCATTTCACCATGCTGGCTTCTCATCTCCCATGCCCCAACATAAATCTATGTCTCCTCCCAGTATCACAGCATTTTTCATCAAACAATATTTAAAATTTGAAAAATTCTAGGTAAAGGCTAATCCTTTGGCATTCTAAACTAATCTAATCCAAGTGCAAACTCTATGTGTGTTTATGAACTCTGTGTATAGATGGTGCAAAGGCTGCATGGACCATCCCACTGACAAATGCTTGTCTGCTCTCTAAAACAAACACAGCAGATTGAGCCATCCAAAACTTGCATATTAAGATCAGTAGTCATTATGTACACCAAACTGATTTATGCAAATCATTTGCATAAACTGTTCATTTATACAACTGATAGAGCACAAAGTTTGATCTTTCACAGTATATAATTTGTAATTTAGTTCTGTCCATAATGAAGGAATAATACTGATTTCTACAAGCAAGATGGCTTACTTATAACCATTTTCTTTTAACTCCTAGTGTCAACAATCACTTCCCAAGAGTACATGTGGTAAGACAATAATATAATATTTTCCACTTATAAATCATGTAAATGTAAACCAGGCCCTGTTCAGATTGGCCATTAAGACTGGCCTGGGGGCAGAGTTGGGGTGTCACATCCACATGACACATGCCCTGACTCTGCCCCTCAGGGCGCCATGATGCCACATGTCACTCCACACTGTGCATGGTGTCATGGTGCTCCTCCGGTGCTGCGTCCATATGATGCAGTGCCAAAGGAGTGCCCCCAAGCTGTGGCAACATGGCTATGGTGTCCTTTCCAAGGTGTAAAAATGAGCTGCTTTTTGCTTCCTGGAAAGACCAGCTCGGAGCTGCAGCGTGCAGTTGCCACGGCCCCAATCTGGCTGAAACAGGCAGCTCCATGCTGCCCCTTCAGGGCTGTCTAAACGGCCCCTAGGTCTCTCACTGTTTTACTGGAGCACTTGGAATTACAAGAATAAAAATCATGAATAGAAAAAAATACTAGGGAGCTTTGAGCACTCTAGTGCCTCACTAAACTACAAATCCTTGGATTCTATAGGCTGGAGCTGTGAGACTCAAAATGCAATTGCATAGTGTAGATACACTCTAAGTCTCACAAGCATGAATTCTCTGTGGCCTTAAGATCAAAAAGGAGGGTAGAGTACCATGTTGTTGTTGTTGTTGTTGCTGCTGGTTGTTGTATGTGCCTTAAAGTCATTTCTGACTTATGGTGATCCCCAAGGCAAATCTATCACAGGGCTTTCTGGGGCTGAAAGAGTGTTACTTGCCCAAGATCACCCAGTGAATTTCCATGATTGAGCATGGATTCAAACCCTGGTCACCAGAATAATAGTCCAACATTCAGACCACTTCTCCATAATGGCTGCTAATGAAATCTCCGTAGGGAGGAAGTTCTAATAGTCATAGTTTGATATTTTGATGTCAAATAAGTTCTCTTATATCACTGGACAGGTGGGTATTTTTCATTATTATGCATAATAATGGCATTAGCGAAATGTGCTGATGAAACTTGAATGGATTGTATTCTTTACTCTGTTTTTCTGTATTTTCTGTAATTTTATTTTTGCAATTTTAGTCTAAACAGGTCATGTGACCACAATGAAACTTCAAAGCTGACTGTGGATTGGCTATTTTAATGCTTTCTCTCTGAGGACTGGCCTGTAAGAATACTCCCATTTTTTATTTCCTTTAACACTTGCCTTTTAACTTGCTGCCATTTTTAATGTTTTTATCCCATTTAAGCTATTTTATTACTTAATCAGGTATTGTTTAAAATTCTTTTTGCTTTTTTGAAATCCCCTGATAAAGTGTGAAATAAAACATTTAAATAAATAAATTAACAAACCCTATATGGTTCTTCTCCCATTTTTTGATGAAATGTTGGTGAGGAGGAAGATTTAAATCTCTCCAACCTGAATGTGCCGGTACTGATCTGCATTAAGGCTAACTACACTAATTTTAGGGTGATCTTTATCTGTATGCTATGTATTTAATGCAGCATATATTTCAGTCAAATTGTTGATGAAAAAATACTTAGCTCTTAATTATATATATCTTCTAAAAACAAATATAGAAATATCAAACAGCTTTATATGCTAATCATGGACTCCAAGGGATGTAAATCTTTGCTTATTTTATTCTTGTATGTAAAAATATCTGAAAAGCCAGTGGACCAGATCATGAGAGTTTTCACATTTTTAAAAAATTGCTATTCATGCTTTTTAATGAAACTTTTGTTTGTGCAAAAGACCCTATCTTTCATATAATAAAATCTTTTTGCACAAAAACAACAACAGTTCAGTAGCCATTGTACTCTTACTCTAGGGTATCCTTACTCTTACTCTCATGGTAATGTTTGTCTTGATATGTTGAGACATCCAACATTCATCCATTCTTCTGTAGGTTGGTAAAATGAGTACCCAGCTTGTTGGGAGCAATTGGCTTACATATTGTAAATTGCTTAGGGAATGCTAGTTCACTGATAAGTGGTATAGAAATGTACTTGTTATTGCTATTGCTAGCCTTTCACATCAAGGATGCAAAAAATTGCAGCTGTTGCAATTTTGCTGACTATCTGCAACAGTCAAAATTGTATTTTTACAGAAAGAGAAATGCATAATAGTGTGGGCTGTATAAATACTGACTGATTAACAGATGAAAATAACCACATTCCTATCTAAAAATGGATATTCTTGAAGCAGAGAGTTCATTTGCTTCAGCAGGTGGAGCACTGGCTCAGGATACATACATAACCTGGGCTAAAACTCTATTCAGCCATAAGCAAGCAACTCTTTCCTAGTCTTGGTTTCCACGTTGTGAAATGATGACAAACCTGCTTCGTCAAGATGTTATAAAAATAAGACAACAGCTCTAAAGAACTTTAAAAATAAAAATTTCTACATTATACACATACTATTGTATAATTATATACTGTATGATAAATGATATGGATCTAATTTCTTTAACTCTTCAAAATTATTTTGTATCCTTGCCAGAATATATATAGCAGATAGCAAACAGATGCTGCTGGAGGAAAAAACCTCTAATTTGGTAAGAATGTTTAAATATCTTCATTGCATACTTTACCTTCCAGGTCATAGGTTGCTTCCAGAAATTCACCATCAAATAGTTCTGCCGATATACCTTATGAGAGTCCATCATTACAATTAATTCAGAGGCACCCACTTTCACACAGGCAATAGTGAGTCAGTAGTTAGTAATCCCTGTTAGTAAGTATAGCTACAACAGAGATATGTACTGCACCTTGAAGAGGAGCTTTGGGAAGACGAAAGAACTGGAAAGATAATTCAATCAAACATGTGCATGTGCATGATTCCTACAAAAGGTAAGTCACAGTTTGATTGGTTTTCTCTTTTGTTTCCCTCAGATTGAGGCTCCAGCCACAGTTCAAGGGAAACCATCAAAACAAAAGGGGGGAAAGAAAAGAAAAAGATGGCACTGAACACTCACAAGGCTTGGGTGTCTTCTCTTCAGTCTGCGTCTGGCCCCCGTCTGCCTCCTCACTATTAATTTGCTCTGAACCACTGTTTCCCTTTCCCTCTGTAGTGGGTGCCTGGGAACCTGAATGATTTGGAAAGCACACATGGGGATTTACAGTCATAGGCAAAAAGGCCTTTTTGACCGGTATATATGAGCATCCAGAAAAGGAGAGATAAAGAGATAGAAAAACCGAGTTTGAAAAGAAAAGATAGGTAAAAGAAGTCCATTTAGAAAAAAAGAAGATTTCAGAGGAAGAAAAGATTAAAGTGAAGTCCAGAATAAGAAAGGGAAAACTGAAAGATGAAGAAAAAGAATCACTGTATGTGGACAGATCTATGTTCCTATAAGGTGATTTGGAGGCTACTGGCATGACTGTAGCTAGCAGCTAACAAAGCCCCTAGGCATAAAATGAAACAAATAATTAGAACTTGAGGGAATGGGTCAGTGACAATACTGCTGCAATGATCTCAGTGGAGTTCATGTTCAAAAGCAGTAACTTATGCTGCTAGATTTTTCATTAAGCAGTGATATATAATTTCCAGTGACAAATCAGAATTCATACTGGGAAAGATAAAGGGTTTGGAGTACAAACCTAAGGTGGCTGAGGGCACCTTAACTTGTTTCAGTTGTTGCTCATGGGAGAAAACCAGATTTTATTTCTCATACCTTTTATTACTTCTTGTTGTATGCCTTTAAATCATTTCTGACATATGGCAACCCTAAGGCAAACCCACCAATGTGTTTTCTTGGCAGGATCTGTTCAGAGGAGGTTTGCCATTGCTTTCTTCTGAGCATGACTTGCTGAAGGTCACCCAGTGGGTTACCATGGTCAAGTAGGGATTCAAACTCTGGTCTTCCAGGACCTAGTCTGGGATTCAACATACTAGCTTACTGGATCATCATTGAATTTTGGATCATCATCAAATCTAGGTCTACCTGGAATGTTTTTGTCATGCTACTCTCAAAGAAAAAATATTAAGAGGATATGCTTTTTAATGACAAGGATTCTTTTTTTCTTAGCTGAAGACTTATGTAACTTAAATATTTACACCTTAGTAATAAATATGTGTATACAAGAGGGGTCATCTGTATATGTGGTAGGAGGGAGGGAGAGAAGGGGGAGAGAAAATCTTAATTATTTTGTATTTACAATGACCAAGAGCCAACAAAATACATCCAGTGAGGGAACTGCTTTTTTGAGCAGAATTGAGATGATTCCTCCCTCCCCACTTCAGTCTTCTCATGAAGTTCCAAAACCTGCTCCTAAAGACTAGTGGAGTCAGTTTTCAGGTGGTTCAAAAGCTAGGAGAAGAAAATTCCTTTGTGCTGCTGATCAAGTGCCAGCATGATACAGGACTTATCCTGTGATCATAAATGATTATTATTCTGGCACAGGAAAACTGGGAGCTACAAATTATTTAGGAGCTTATTTCCTTGTTTTCAATTCTCCAAACCTTCAATTTTTGATAGCAAATGAATCAGAAACTGAAGGAGATCAAAAGATCTGATTTTGTTGCTAAGTGGAAACTTTATATGGGGATGTCTATACGAAAGTAATATTGATTCAACTAAACACTGAGAATCTCTTTTATTAATGCTAAGGATCCATGGTAATTGTCTTTTTCCTCACAAGGTCACTCTGTAGCTTTCTCCCCCATAAAAACTGCATATGAATAAAGCAGCCCTACTAATACCCAGTTCAAGGGCAATAGACAAATGACAGAAATAATAGAGAAAGAGAGAACAACTGATAGAATAAGTAAGCAGAAGAGTAGAAAGGTAGAATTGAAAGAGTGACAGCCGAAAGATTGACAGTCAAAGAAAGTATACCTGGAGATCCAGGTGAAACATTAAACTTTGTAGAAAAATTAGTTGAAGGCAAAATACTAGGAGAGAAAAGATGAAGAACAGAGAAATTCAGGTATTGAAACAATAAGGAAAGGAGATAAGGCAGAGCAAGAGATAGAGCATAAAACACCAAGGTATTGTGTTTTGCTTTTTGTATTTTCTAGAAATGTCCCAAAGAGTTACAATACACATGGATCACATTCATTGTATATAAACATATATATAGATGTATATCTAGCTATGCAAAGCATAAGTAGAATATACAGAGTACACACAATATTGTTTGTAAAATACATCACTCTTGTATTTTATCTGAGGTGGGTAATACCAAAATGGCAGACACAGCTGTCATTTTGACATATCTTCTTAATGCTTTTAAGCCTATCTGAAAGAAAAAAGTAAAGGATTTGCTCTGTTCAACAAGTACACAAGGAAGTTAGACCTGAAGTGTTTCTTGAAAGACTTTCCTCCCCATTACAGCTAGATTTACCATTCAGCATGCATGCAGCATTATCCTTAGTAACATAGCATTTCTATTGGAGTTGTTTCTTGATAACTGTCTGGCAACTAATTAAAAAAAAAAACCCTGATTATTTTTGTGGACCAGAAACCAATATGGTACATCTGCTGATGGAAGAACTCAATCAGGAGATCTGAAAAGAGGTGATTTCAATTCTTAGGTATTGCCTGCTTAGGCTGCAGTAAGATATTCTCCTTTTCTTACATGCCCATCCTCCAGACTTCTACACAACCCAAAATTCTGCTTTACAAGGTTTTTCAATCATATATAGCAAATACCGGAAGCATTTGCTGCTGACAATATCAGTGGATGAAACAAAATGGTTCTTGGCCCTGGTGGGTGTGTTGATATTGTCATCAACTGCCTTTTTCTTTTCAGTAGTGTGGAACTAATCCTGCGAACATACCTCTTCATATACTGTACCTTGAGATCATGATTGAACATTGCCTTTCATGACCTACATTTCTAAGGGATGCTATGAACCATATTGTTAACAGACTTAATTACAATACAGTGCACCCACTCCATACGTGGGCACGCCATATGCGGCTTCTGGTTTACATGGAAGCCACACTGCAATGAATTGAATGACGCACATGCCATGGGCGTATGCACGCCACACCCCCCACAAGCACAAGCTTGAGCTTGTGTGGTATTTGCCTTACGCTGGGGGGGGGGGGGTCCGGAACAGATCCACGTGTAAGGCAAGGCTCCACTGTATTAGTTTACAATACCCAAATTCAGTTTGTGATTAATTATCTCAAGTAAAACATCAGCACCTATTTCCCCCCTGTACATCAGCATTGATTTTCCAAAAGGAAACCCTTGTGTCTCAATTAAAACTTTGATTATTGTTGTTGAAAGTCCCCTATCTGACATAGTAGAGGCAATCATGAATCCTTTTTCAGCAAGCTGAAACCCTTGCACAGATAACGTAGAAAACTGATTCATTTGTGCATTTCTTTTGCTGCGCTATGAGCAAACTGCCCTTTATCAAGGTGTCTGCAAAGAGCAAAGTGCTCAAAGTGCACTGGATGAACTTCAAGAACACAGCACCCTGTAACTATTTTGTACCTCATTTTTCCCATGTGACTTTCGCTGCTGATTTCTTATTTCTGGGAAATACATAGCCTGCCTACTGAAAGTTTAATCTGACAACTTTTTTTAATTAAAAAGAGAAATATCTCTATATTATCCAGTGAAGGAAATAATCTTAGAATTGTTCCACATGGTTGGTAATAAGGAGAGGAGTTCAATATCAGTAGATTATAATCTAATTCATAGTAGGTTCATAAATGGTGCTATTAAAAAAATTAAATGATGGAATCATTGATTAAGGGAAGAAAAGCAGAAATAGGCATCTTCCCACAGCTGTGTCTGCCATCCCTCTGCAGTCCACAGTGTGCTCTACTTAGTTCCATTGGTAAGGGATACTTCCCAAACCACATTTCTTCAGGAAATGTGAACTGTTTATGCTAGCTGCATCAATAACACAGAGAGAATTAAATTTATGGTGCACAGCATTGCCCTTCTATTTTTGAATATACCGTATACATTTTTTTCTAAATATTACAAAATAGGGGGGGAATCTTTCCATATGTGAACTGGATTTGTACTCCACTCAATGTCTAATTTTGTCACTTAAGTATTTGGTCAATTGTTCATACATTTTCACATCAATAACAATGTCCCACATGCATTTTAGATTATATTCTGGTCCTCCAAAACTCTATGTCTCAACTGGCATTGATTACACTTTTACCCTTGTATATATTTCAATTATAACTACCTTACAAGAATGAACTTAGATCTAAGCGATCATTTAACCCCTTGGGTGTGTGAGATGCTAACTTATAAATCCAAAAAGACTCTCTTTGTAGGAGTTTGGTTTGTCTATTGCCACTATAAAATATACCAAATTTCACTTGCTCTATTACAAAAAATTTTAAGGACTCTGGGGAGTGATGTAATTGTGAAAAATGTGTAACTAATGTAGTGTCAATCAATGCCAGTTGAGACATAGAGTTTTGGAGGACCAGAATATAATCTAAAATGCATGTGGGACATTGTTATTGATGTGAAAATGTATGAACAATTGACCAAATACTTATTGTTATTTTCTACATATGCCATTGGCTAGATATTAACAACACCATGTTTGTGTACATTCAGCCACTTTTTCAGGCTTATTTTGTGGGACTTGTAGGACTACAGTATCCTTGTATATACCTTTAAGGAACCATATGTCTTGATTCAGCACCTGAAGCCTATTGTAGAGGCTTAGTATATTTCCACACACACTTTCTGTGTAAACTCACTGAGCATTTTGCCAATTTTGCTGCTTATCAGTCAAGCTTAACAGTTTGGAGACGTGGGTAAGCTAATTTTGGTCATTCTGCTATTATGTACTATCATGCTAATTATTACTTTTGTTAATGGTTGTACTAATTTTTGTTACTTTGTATGCCCAGAATCATGTTATATTTGTAATGGTAGTCTGACAATGAACCATGAAGATTTCTGATGAAGACCAACTAAGGTCGAAACGGCCCTAAAAGTACTCCGGAGGTAGCCGTCCTACCTGGGAAGACTACTCATCATATCTTCATGCTCTGTTGCTGCAAGCACCAAGGATAAATATATCCCAAAGGGACTGAGGAGACTGGGTTGCTGCAGTTGAATATATGGATGTTGATTACCAAAAACAACCACAGAGTTATATTATAGTACCATATATGTAAATGTGATTACTCTTATGATTGGGATGTAAAACCATGTGGATAACACATATGGGTTCTTTTTGATAAATAGACACGTCTCGGTCAGATCATTTTATTGTTAATTTACAACTATTGTTGTCCTCCTTTTTTTGGTTTGTAATATTATATAAGCCTGCTGCTTCTTGTTTGTTTTTGCCTGACGAAATGCAAAACTGAACTGAAGGGAAATTTTCCTCACCATTAATCATATTGTGTGTTGAAGGCTGGGAGGGTAAATTAACATTTTCGTACTAGAGAAGCCCTTGTACAAACAAGCAAAGGCTCTGAGGATATATGCAGAATGATCTTCTGCATATCTACTCAGCAATAAGTCACACAGAGTTCAGTGGGAATGACTTCCAGTTTACAGGACTGTAGTCAGAAGCTGAGATCCAATGCCACTACTGATGGAATATAAATCTCCACCAGTGCCTGGGCCTCCTCTGACACTGGCTGCACAATTCATGGTAGTGCTGGAGGCAGCCAGCTCAGTGGCCAGGTGGGTGGCTGAGGCTTCTGGGAATTTATCAGTTGTTGTTGAACAGCCAAGAGAAAAAGAGCCACGACACTCCCAGAGAGCAAAAGCTGTTCCTTTTTCTTGGTTGTGCAACTTTAGCTGCAGTAGTCAAGCTACCTACCTCCTTTTGCAACCTGCTTTTGGCTACTTCCTTCTACAACAACTGAAAAAGTGCAAAAACTTTTAACAAGAGGTTACCAGTGTATACCACCTACAGGAGTCTGGCTTTATGAATCATACATAAAATTCTGATGAACTCTCACTAACGCTACACCAGATACACATTTTCAGCTTGGTTTTTTTTTCACAGAATAACCACTCTGACTTCATTAGCTGATCATAAATATCTTCAGAAGTTTCTGACATGCTGAACTGGCCATGCAGATGATTCATTGTTCACCCAGACCATAACCCTTGACCAAGGTAAGCTGTTGTCTGGGTATGAAATACTCATAAGACCAGTTTGACACATCAGTACCAAAAGGTTCACTCTTGACAGTTGTATTGACTTCATCACATAAGAAATTACTATATAAGTAATAACACTTAATACGCTGGGCTTTAAATTATTGCACAGTTAATTAATATGATAACTAATTCTGGTTTTCCTTTTTTTCCTTCTTCCTTGATTTCTCAGTTATTGAAGTGTTACTAATGGAAGCATACATTATATTTCCATATCAATCTAATATTTACTCCACAATGTTTCAGGATTATGAGCCCTTGATTTACAATGCCATCTTAAAATGTGAAACCAGTATTTTTTATAAATAGTTTGACCAGAACTTTAGAAGTTAGGATAGAGCCTCATAATTTTACTTTGGAGAGCCCTACTTAATTACATATTTGCCTTGATCTCAGACAGAAAAAGTAGGACATGTCTCACCTAGTTGAAGCAGCAAAAAATCATGGCCACTTACTTCCTTCAAAGCAATATTCTATAATATAGCCATCTAAACCTGCAGCTCCAATTTGGTCTGGTGGCCGCCATTTCATGGTTACTGTAGTATCTGTTACAGAATCAACTGACAGGCAGGTGGGTGGGCTGGTGACAGCTAAAAACAAGGAAAGGAAGGATTTGTATTAGCGATACAGCTGGATCTGTTGAAGTCTTTTTATATGAGTTATTCCTGTGTTTCTGCTCTTTGTACAATTTTCTTTTACACATACTCTTTCTTTTCATTCATGGGATTAGAACAGCTCTTTTGGCACAGGTCCATTAAAAATATCTCTACCACTTATATTACAGATACTCAGGTTGTGGGAGGAGGAACTGATATTGACAATAGGCATCTGTTAGACTGAGCAAGTGGGTACCTACTGCCATCATTTTGGGGATACTTACACCCACCACATGATTGACCTTGACATATACCTGTTGGAAGATAATCTCCATGGCTTACACAAGGTCAGAAACATACCCTAAAATCTCATTTATAGAAAAAGGTTGAACAGACAGCTGCTAGCCAAGCACCTTGGCAATGGATACTTGAATCTATCCTTTCCAGATCAAAGCTAGAAGCTGGAGTGTAGGCAGCAAAAGGTATTGATCTGTTGAATAGGCAAAAGCAGAAATCTCAGATCCTAGTGACCCACCTCTGGTCAATCCAAATGTTTCATACTACTCAATAATTGCAAGTGATGATATAGAATCATAACGTTGGAAGGGGCCTCATAGACATATCAAGTCCAACCCTCTATTTCTATTGCACACACCTATTCCTTTCTGCTGATAGATTGGCGAGTACGCTGAGGCTGCCTCCACACTGCAGAAATAATTCAGGTTGACCCTCATTTCAACTGCCATGGCTCAGTGCTATGGAATTCTGGGATTTGTACTTTGTTGTAGCACCATTGCTCTCTAACAGAGGAGGCTAAATGTCTCACAAAGCTACAATTATCAGAATGCCATAGCATTGAGCCAAGTCATTTAAAATGGTGTCAACGTGGATTATTTCCGCAGTTTGGATGCAGCCTCAGACTGAAGGACACACAGCCCAAGATGCCTCATTTGACTGTATGTGACTCAGACTTGGATTTCCAGTCTAGTCCTGGAAGACACTGATAATGGACATGTTTAAAATCTTACTTTTTTTTAAAAAAAATAATGCTACCATTAAAAATATATATTAATAAGGATTATAGAGAATAAGTTGGAAAATAGCTGTTTTTCTTAATTAATGTTATGTCTCTGAATTTCTCTTGCAACAAACCACCAGGATACTATAATATTCTATTGAAAAAATTTAAACATGTCAAATGGTCTGCTTATTTAAAGATACATATACTCACCCAATGGCACAAAAGGCTTTGAAGGCATGCTTGGTTTGGAAGTGCCAATGGCATTGACAGCAAACACGCGGACTTCATACGCAACTCCTTCAATCATCTTTTTGGGCTCAAAAGTTGTTTCTTTAATAAGATCAAAGTTTAGCCTCATCCACCTGGAACTTTGCTTCTTTTTCCTCTCAATGTAGTATCCTAAATGAATTTATGCATGATTATAATACAGTTAGCAATGTCACAGTGTTTCAAAACTAAACAAATAGGAATATAACATAAATTACTCATTTGACTTGGTCAGGAAAGTAATGTCTGCCTTTTAAATCACAATTCACATTTATTAGAAGAAGCAATCCCCCTCATATTCATCTGATTATGAATATGGTTCCTCATTGCAGAAATGCTATTTTAACTTCTCTTGCTCACTATATTCAAACTATTTTTAGTAGCCTAAACTTTAAAAACCTTAGGGTTGAGTAATACACTTTTTTCTTACATTGATTTCCCCCCCCTTATAAGATGAAGTATAGGTAGTACTTCAGGAGTGGGTGACTTTTGGGAGCTAAGAGACCACATTGCCCATAAGAAATCTCCCCATCATATTTGTGGCTACCAAATGCTCCTGAATGCCCTCTAGGAGGCATTTTTTGCAATGTTTTCTACCACCCAACCTATTATTTATTTATTTATTTATTTACTCACTCCCCACTTTTAGTCCCAAGAGAGGCCTTTCTTTACATCATCTTTTCTGGGTCACTTCACACAAACACACATAAACACACCACTCCTTTTATCTAGAGTAGGTGTTTGCAACTAAAGAAGTGATGGGGAGCAATTGTGCCCTCCCTCTGCAGGCCATACCTCTCTCTCTCTCTCTCTCTCTCTCTCTCTCTCTCTCTCTCTCTCTCTGTGTGTGTGTGTGTGTGTGTTTTCCTGACAATTTTCAACCTCAAACTCCCTCAAAGGCTCAAAACCAATACAAAATGCAGCATCTTCACTCCCCCAAACACCATCCATCTCCATATCTTTAAAACATCTTCTAGAAACCCCTGAAAGTAGCCAAACCTGAAAAAGGAAGTGAGCAACATCACTTCTGGTTTTGATTTTAATTCATTTTTGGATGATGGGGGGGGGGTGTGTCTGGTTGGTTTTTAAGGTATGTTGGGAGGTTGAGGACCCCAAGGTTGGGGGAGGAAATCTGCTATGACCTTGAATTATTTTTGATCCAGAAAAAAAATCTTTTTAGAGGGCTCTAGGTGCCTGGGCGAGGCAGGGTTTCAGAGAGTCTACTTTGGGTAGCAAAGGGTTGCATGTGGCCCATGGGCTGTGCTTTGCCCACTCCTGCTCTGATGGATCCTGGTGAAGTCTAATCCTACTGAAGTGTGTGTGTGTGTGTTTTGTTCTCCTTTGTTGATTCTCAGAAGGCTTTCTTTTTTTTTCCTCTTTAAGCATCTGTGGCTGAATGTCCTCAGTGTGGTCATCAGGTCAGCAGCCCCATTAACCTTGACAAGTATTTTACCAAATAGCAAAATGTCCATGTGGATGGTTGTTCTACTCACCTAAGACAGGGGATCCACCATCAT
Organism: Sceloporus undulatus; assembly: GCF_019175285.1. Taxonomy (NCBI): domain Eukaryota; kingdom Metazoa; phylum Chordata; class Lepidosauria; order Squamata; family Phrynosomatidae; genus Sceloporus; species Sceloporus undulatus. The sequence goes on along the minus strand of NC_056526.1, from coordinate 27,130,180 downwards.
TGGCTGGAGGTTCCCAGGTCATTATGCACCAGTCTTCTCCTACATCAATTACATTGGGTGCTTCTGGGGGGTCTGGGATATCTGTTGCAATAAAAAAAGGATTTCTGCATTTGTTGTGCTGACATTCCTATAGAACAGACAGGCTATGATGTACTGCTACAACAAAGTTAAAGCTAAACTTTGATACACTAGAGGTAGGTTGAAAATTTGCTAAGAGGTTAATCAGATGTGATGTTTCTCCACTGTTATCTCTCAACTCCTTAACATAACTACAGATCATTGCAAGACCAAGAAATATGAAGTAGTTTGTGTATTGAAAGGGCAAATTGAAACTATCTGAGGAAAGACTAAGTGTACTAGATTATGAAATAAGCTTGTACTAGAATGACTTACCAACCACTTTGATGTTGATATGGGCTGTGTCTTCGCCAGCCTCATTCTTTACCATTATCCTGTAGACACCAGAGTCATCTCTTTCTGCTGAATCAATCACCAAGCAACTGCTGTCTGGATAATTCTCTGCTCGTATTCTGCTTGCAGAATCCATGAGCCACTAGCAATGATTTTAAAGATGGAATCAGGGAAGGAGAATCATAAAATCATAGAGTTGGAAGATACCACAAGGGCCATCCAGTGCAATCCCCTGCATTACACAATCATTGACATTGTGAGGGCTAAAAACCTCCAAGAGACTGGCAAGAAATCAAAGTAGGACATAATATGAGGAATCTGCACAGGTAGCTACTATGTAACAATGTAACAAAACACAGTATTTAAATAAGAGATTACACTGTGCCCAATTTTATAATTCCTCAGCAGTTCTCTGCGAACATTGAGAAACAATGTATTTATTTCTAGGAATAGGAAACATCATGAATTTGTCAAAAAATAGAGTCAGGCCAATCTTATTTTATCTTTGACAGAACTACTAAATTATGAAAATGTCAGTGTGTCTCAATTTATAAAACCACTTGACAAAATATTCCATTTTATCATTACTGACAAGAATAGAGGCTGGGTGAGTCTACTGTTAGATGAATTCAACACTGGCTAGACAAGCATGGTACTCCATGAGGACTGAATAATGCATCATCTGAAAAGTAGCCTTGAGAGGAGTGCCACAGGGCTCTAACCTTCAACCTATATCATATACAGGTTTTTTAATTATTTGGATGAGGTGTAGACAGGATGCCTATCACATTTTCAGGTGTCCCGTGTTTTCTATAGCTCCCAGAATTCTCAAGCCAGCATTGCCAGACTGAGATCTGGACTTCTAATTCAAAGCTGTGTTGCTGTCAGAATAAACCTCTGTGTTCTCTCACAGTATTGTACAACAAAACAAAAAAGTCTTATTTTTAAAACTCTAACATCAGTGTACAGATAAGAGGTCTAAATTACAGTTCTACCTTGTCCCCTCTGCTCCACATAACCTTTGGAGCTGGTTCTCCAGAGACGGGGATTTCAAGTCGTAACTTGGTTCCTGCAACTACTGTCACCGTATTGCCTTCACCAAGCCCATCAAGGTGGATTTTAGGAGGATCTGAGGAATTTCCATGATAAGAACATTTCAATCAATATGCTGATTGACACTTCTATCATTTTTAAAGGATATCTTTTATGGGAAACCTTCCCAAAGCAATGTACAGAATAAAAACCATAGGACACAATAAAACAATGATAAACAGTAATAAGGGGGGGGGGAACAACCTTCCTGCCAATAAACTATAAATGTGAACAGCATCTCACTGAAGTAGCAAAAGAAAGGGATTAAAGAACTGGATTTGTAGGGAAGTTGCCGCTATTTACTTGACAAAGATTTGTGCTGTTACTAATTGTATGGATGATGTCACTTTTTAAAAAAACAGCAAAGGGTTTAATGCAGCCTTAAAGGGAAATAATTTAAGTGAAAACTGTAGTTTTTGTGGCAACAGATTGATTGATTGTTTATATTTAAGGTGCCAGAAGATCCTTCTGCTGTTTTATTTTGTTGTTAACTGCCATCAAGGCAACCGTATGGATGAGAGAGCTCCTAGTCACCCTGTACTCTACTGGCCTGTTCAGGTCTTACAGACTCAGGTCTATGGCTTCTTTGGTTGAGTCTATTCATCTGGAACATGGTCTTCCTCTTTTCCTACTGTCTTCTAATTTACTAAGTATTATTGTCTTTTATAGAGAGTTATGGCTTCTCATGACATGACCAAACTACAACAGCCTCAGTTTAGTCAGAGCTTCAGTTCAGGTATGATTTACTCTAAACCCATTTATTTATTTATTAACAGAACAATCCACAGTATCCATAGAACTCTTCTCCAGCACCCATCTTAAATGAGTCTATGTTCTTCCTATCAGCTTTCTTCACTGTCATCTGTAATGCTCCTGACCATAATGAGCACAAGGCAGATATATTTAACTCTACCACTCTCCTGGCCACCTTCTAAATAGTAAACAGTATATGCCACAAGTCAGGTAAAAGCAGCATAAGGAATTTACCTATAATATGCACTTTGCAGGGGATATTAACATTATAGGTGTCTGGAACAAACATATATTCACCATCATCTTCAACCAGTGAGTTATCAATAATTAGCCGATGGATTCTATGGGAAAAGGCAGAAAAATGATAGATAGATATAGTGCAGTTATATAACACAGGTAGGAGACAAACAAGAAACCCATTTCTGTTACATGACAATATGGCAGCTTGGATATTTTAACTATAAACTAGTGCTGGGAAACGTTGGTCCCTTCAGATACGTAATTCAGCCTACATCTCCCATCACCTCCATCCACTGTGGCCAACAGTGAGAGACAACAGGTGTTATTTAAAATTTGTGGCGGGTTAAATAGCATTTATATTAAACTGGATCACTTGTATTATTTTTCAGAGAACTCTTGAATACTTGAAACAGGAATGAGTTTGATAGGAACAATTGCTTATACAAGAAAGCAAGTTGTGATGAAAAGATTTGCCAAGTGATAAAACTCAACAGGTTTTCAGCAAGGGAAGCAATCATTCTGAGGTTGAACAAAGGCCCAAGATCACTGTGTTGCAATTAGGGCAAGGACCAAGAATTAGATATTTCACTTCAGCTTTCTTTTGGGGGGTGAGGCAAAATACTTTTGGTGTACAAGAGCCCAAGTAGCTGTCATTTTGGTGCCCCCCCCCCAAAATCCTTGTTCAGATATACACACTGACTTTTGGGAAATTAAAAGTGGCTGTCATCTTTTTTAAAAGAGTAGCTTCCCCACTGCTCACTGGAGAATAATATAATACTGGGATTCAGTAAAATATCTACAGAAAAACACACTTTCACAGAGGGATAGACTGTTCCTTCACCAGTTTATTTTAATAATAATAATAATAATTTTTATTTATATCCCGCCTTTCCAATTGCATGATCAAGGCGGCTTACAAGACAAGAAACAATAAAATACAGATAAAACCTGACATAAGTTACTTTCCCTTTCAAAAGAAAAGGAAACAACTGAAGCATTTGTTAAGAATATAAAATCACAGTGTACTGTGCATGCACAATAATTTTAAATTTGATTTTTTCACAGTGGACTCCCCTCCTTTTTATGCAAGCATCACTTTGCAAAAAGCCTAAATATGCTTCATTTTTTAAAAAATGGAACCAAAAGATTTAAAATGAGTGCCATGGCATTGTGTGGGATGTGGGTGGAGTGGGAATCACCAATTTCCAGTGCAGTCCATTGTGTCCAATCAGAATTCAGTCAGTGGCATCACTAGAGGGGTGCGGCCTGCACCGGGTGACACCCCATAGAAGGGGGACACCTGGTTTCCTCTCCATCTTGGTGCCACTGCTTCATCCTTCTCACGAGGAGAACAAAGCAGTGGCATTGAGGGTGCCATGTGCCTCCCCCCGTCAGTGCTGTCAGTGTAGCATACGGCAGGAGGGAGCATGCCCAGCCCCTCTCCCTGTCACATGCTATTCTACCTGTGAGTAAAGCAGCATGCAGCAGCAATGTGGATGTCACCCTTTGTGCCCTGTCTCCAGAAACCCTGTCCAGAAGTCCCACCCTGAAGTTCTGCCTCCCACACTGGCTGACACCCTGTAGAGCGACACCAATGGATTCATTCCCCCTGGATGCAATGGAACTTAAGGCTTTATCACACGAGGCTGTTCTGCTGCTAAAATAGCATTGTTTCTGAAAATTTTATGCAGTTGATCTGCCTTCTTTTCTATCAGACCTTTCTGAGACTGCAATGTTCATTTGCAGCAAAACCTTATCACTCATCCACTACCTCATCCAAGACATCCCCACCCCCTTTTGCAAGTTTGGCACACACAAAGATACATCCCCCCACCCAAAATATAAATGAAATATAAATGAAAACAGCCTTACATTTTAAAAGGCCTTTTTTTCCAGGGGTGGGTGGGTTCCTGATTGAGATAGATCAGACTTTAGTAATAACTGGCACAAGAAAGTGAGCAGCTAGTCTGGTCTATTCTGATGTTGGCTTTCATTATTAACCAGCCATTAGTTAACCCTGGCTACAAGAAACATCAAGCAAGAGGCAGAGAGTAAATGAAATAAATGCTTTTAAAATAATAATAAATAATAAATTACTCTGAAAAAGGAGGTAGGATGACTGGGCAAAATTTTGGCTTCTCTGATAAACCCCAGTGGTTTGTGTGTGTGTGTGGGGGGGGGGGGTCATTTGCCAATGGATTTTTTTTTCTACAGAGAAAAAAAGTTTAAAAGTTTCTCAGTTTATTTTGTCAATTGAAAAGAAATTGGACTGAAATTTCCTTCTCTTTCTCCCCTGATCACTGGAGGTGGACTGTAGTATCTGGTACTATTTATTATTGTATGGTTTTATCATTTGTAATTATTATCAGACTAATTCAATAAATTAATCTCTATTGCATAAAAGCACAATTGAACTTTTGCACAGGAAATGGCAGCACAACAGAAGTGTGAAAGGAGGTCATTAACAGAGTTTTTGTGCGATGAAAGAAATCCTTTCCAAATGAGAGAACAACACAAGATGGTCGATGTCATGTAATAAGCCCCAGCCAAAGATGCAATAATCCAGCTCCAATTGTGATTTGCTGCCTTGTATGGTAAAGTCCATATTTTGAAGAAAAGGTACTAAAGAAGAATAATGTGCAGAATGAGCGTTGGGGGAAGGTCATTTCACAAAACTTTAAATTACTGGTCAGTTTCATGGATTTTCTATCAAATCACTGTTTCTCCCCAGCCTGAGCTGCAGGCTTACCTTCCTTTGTGATACATCTTGATGCGGTCACTGGGCTGGAGTAGCTGCCCATTTTTATACCACTTTCCTTCAACATTTTCAGAGATCTCACATTTCAAAGAGAGCTCTTTGCCAAGCCTCACAGTCTGGTCTTCCAATGGATGCAATATCTTCAGCGGTCTCACTTTAGGAATGAGAGAAATTATGGCATCAGTTCATGGGCAGCTAATTTCAGTCATGTTGAAGAATTGAAGCACTTCACTGAAGGACTGGGGCACATGCAGGAGTATTGCAAACTACTGCATACATCTGTGCTGCAGCAGGATTCTTAGGGAGAACACTATGCTGCTCCATAATTGCAATAAATATGGGCTACAGGTAGCAGTGCACAGATCTAAGAAACACATCTAAAACAACCCAACCATACTTGAGTCATCAATTTATGCATGCAGTGTGTGTGTGTGTGTGTGTGTGTGTGTGTGCGCGCGCGCACACACACACCAGGTCGAACGGGGTAATTCTGTTAATGAAACCAGGAGAGTCACTTGGAGGAGGGGTGAGGCAGGAGGTGCAGACCACACCAGGTGACACCCTGAGGGGGCATGATACCACTGCTCCCCAGTCATCTACCTTTGCACAGAAATGGGCTGTAGCATTCACCTACATCCCTTTAAAATACTGAAGAGATTGTGTGAGTGGAGTGAGGCTCAGTGGGAGGAGAAAGCAGAGGCCCCAGTGCTGTTCTTTAACATAATTTAAAAAAATTATTTTAGTACATCTTGGCTGTGAGTATGATATTTTAATTTTGTTAGTTGTTTATATCACAGCTATTCAGTGATACATGGGAATTATGATGAGTTACCACATTGGGTGATGTCAACACTAGTGACACCACTGAATGGAATTGCTCCTTTCAAAAAAACTGAAAGAGCACAATCTTCTTTCCAGCATCCTACACATTTTTAAAACCTCCTGTGGATTGCTGAGAAACTTTTTGGAGCCCACTGGGAATAGGACTACATGGAGGTTCTGCTGATGAAAGTAGTTCCATCAAAGACAGATCCCATTTGAATCTGGCCAGCATTTATTATTAAAGTAG